>NC_072451.1:4437230-4487230 GCF_027596085.1 Anoplopoma fimbria | reverse complement strand
TGGGGTTGGAGCGCAGATTATCTCTCTCTCTCTCTCTCTCTCTCTCTCTCAAACACACACACACACACACACAAAATATGAAAAGTTAAAAAAAAAAAAAAAAAGAATTACATGGGGGCAGTTATGAAGAAGAAAAAAACAACAACAGCAAACAAGCCAACCCCTTCTCATCCCCGAACCCCTAGGTGTCACTCTCTAAAGCACAAACAAAACCACTTAATTAAGGATCTACCCAGAACCAAACATTGAGGGTTTTTACCTCGATCCATCTGTGTAAAGTTCACCCAGAACCCCCTATGAGAGGTTCTATGTTCCATCCAAAATCCACTCTGGAGATTCTAACTGGAAAGTGTACGTCTTCTAAGGGTGCTAACAGGAGCCCATTCTACAGAAATGGAGGGAGGTGATGTAGTGCAGCGTCACCCACAACCATCATGGTTCACAATCACATTTTTGGGGGAGGTTTAGCTTTCAGCAATCATTGAAGAACCCTGTCTTTTAAAAAAGGTGCTTCAGAAGTAAATAGTTCTGGGAAGAACGTCAGCCCCCTCAGGAAGAACCCTGTTGGAACCCTTATTTCTAAGAGTGATGTCGAGATTTCACTAGATAATTGAACTGACTTGCTGCAGCTCGATGAAAAGTCAGGGGATCACCAGAGTCAATAGGAGTTATCCTCTGTGGATCACTAATGTCTGCACAATATTTCATGGCAGTCCATCCGATATCTGTCGAGGTTTTTCAGTCTGGGCAAAAGTCGTGCACCGACTGACCGACATTGCCATCCTTGTAGACCCATCAGTGTGGCTAAAAATGATCACATAAAAATGATAGTGTGCAAAATGTGTCCCTGAAGTAGACAGAAGAAAGTTTTGCATTCAGTGACAAATTGCTACACATGGTGGTGGCTCCTACTTATCTTCAATGTTCTCCTTAAGTTGAAAGCTCAAAATTCAGGTGCAAAGAGAAGAGCTTCATGAGTCCTCCTGAATACAAGGCTGCAGACACAGTAAGCCATAACAGTGAAGAAGGCTGACTTTGGACTAAAAAGGTTTTCTAATTTTGAGAACAAACAGCAAAGTTGGCCGTCACTCTGATGAACAATTAATCATTCATCCTATGTCAGGAACAAATCCACGTGCAATAACCAGGTACCTTTAAATTCCAATTTTTTATTCTAAATGATATACATATACGCATTCCACCTTCCTCAAGTGCATACGATATCCAGTTACAACCTTCCCATGTTCATTCAAGCAGCCTTGCACACTGCATCATTGCATTTTTATCTACATTTCAATGTCTTTTGCATTTTATATTTTTGCAGAGCAAGGTAGTTCTCCAATAAGAGGGTTGGTGGTTTGATTAGTCGATGTGTCCTTGGGCAAGACACTTAACCCCAAGTTGCTCCCGAAGGCTTGCCATCGGTGTGGACTGGATGATGAATGTTAGTTAGAGTCTGATGGTGGCACCTTGCATGGTAGCCTGTCATCAGTGTGTGAATGGGTGAATGATATGTAATATACTACTGATAGTAAGTCGCTTTGGATAAAAGCGTCTGCTAAATGACTGTAATGTAATGTAATGTAAAGTATACATAAAAGTGAAATTATTATCCCTTTGTTCTTCTTGGATCTCCTGTTTTTTTGTTTAGTTGTCTGTTTCTGTGTACAAGCGGGAGAAACCGGAGACAAATTCTCTCCTCCCTCTCCTCTTTTCTTCAGGCTGTCTTGCAGTGATCGCTTGAGTGAGTGCAGGTGTGCTCGCTGAGCTCCGCCCCCTGCGAGCAGTATAAGACCAGGAAGTGAGCCTGAGACAGCCCTTCTCTGCTCAGTTGACAGCCGTGCGTGCTGTGAGTGTGGCTCTTGTTGATACCAGGTTTGGCAGGTTTCTCTCCTGTTCCCTTAAAAGGAGGGTGGTGGTTGGGCTTGCTCTAGTTTAGCAGCAAGGTGGTTGTTTTTGCGTAACTTTATTTAACCTTGTGTTTTCTCCTTTTGTTGGTCTTAGATTGGTCTCGGCCTGCTCAGTGTAAGCCCGTTTTTGTGTGATTCTCTGCGGAGCAGTGTTCTTTTGTTGCCATTGCCTTTTTTTGTGTTAATAAACAGTTTTCTTTCTTTAAACCAGCGTTTTCCCCCTCTTCCTTCGACCACTTACCATCAACTGTTACTCCCTGGTCCCCACCGGGATGTAACAATGGCCAACAAAGATGATTGTGATTCTGAGTTACAGACCACTATGATTACACAAGTCCATTACAATCATATATCAAAGGCAAAAAGCCTAAAACAATTAAGGGATAAGTGAAAAGTTATGCTGCAATTTTGATGGACAAAGTAACATGTCAAGGAAACATGTCCAGCTCAGATTTCTCTAAGGAAAAGGAGACATAGGAGCCGATATGAGTGACAGCAGCATCCTTATGAAGTAGTCCTAGTTATATTTCAGAACGGATAACAGAGGGAGTACATTCCTATATTGCCCCAGGGGTTGTTAGCTGTTAACAGAAATAACTGGCTGACAAAAGCATGTACAGTAGAGTGAAAGACGTCAAACAAGAATAGAAATACGGAGGAGGAAGGTGCACTACGGCAGATAACGAGAACCCAGAATAGATATGAGAAGACATACGTGATCCTATCCAGGTCAATGGAGAGAGTCGGGCTGTATTATACGTTGGTAAATAAAATGACAGGAAATCTGAATAAAATAGACCAGATGGGTAAGAGAGAATCTTGGCTGGTAAGCAAGTTTTGCAGAAGATTGCGTGAATTCAAGCACCAAGGGATTTCAGATGAAGCAGTGGGAAGGAGGTGTCAAGTCAACCTTTAACAACATTGTATTATCTTCTTCTGTCTTTCTTTGATTGACTTCTGATCTACACGATTCATCTTCCTCTGCCTTTACAGATGATGTGAAGGGTGAATTCACAGAGTACAGAGATGAGTTGAATCAGGGCTTCATGGGCGATAAAGGTGGATCACATATCACACAAAAATCCATCTTATCAGGCTTCAATAAATGCGTTTGTGTCTGGTAAGCCTGAGCACGGACCAATCAGCATCCTGTGATGAGCTACTGGCAGCTACGGGCGTGGCTAAGGTGTGTTCGTTCAAAACAAATATGAAGAAATATACAGAACTGTATATATACATCGATATATATACATATATAACTTCATTGAAAGGAGAACAAAGAACGACACTGTTTGCTTTTCTTGATGAAACGTGTTCGATCTTCTCCGGACTCACTTCGGTTAGTGTTTGAATGACAGATGGTTCATCCGAAGAGATGCCAAGTATTCGTTTTTTGGGTTTCAAATTCCTGTCCTTTTCTAACAACAACTTTTCCGATGGTTCTGTGTCACAAACCAACTGGCATGTCAGGTGGCTGAAATTAGACAAAACCAGTCTCGCTGGGTTGGGGATGTATACATTTGACATTACATTGTTTACGCTGATACCAAGACCATAGATAATATTAACTTTGATTGGCTCGCAGGTGTTCATTTTATAACCTAAAATACATAAAAGACACAATGTTCTAAATTAAGTTTATTAAAAACATTCCCAAATAAACAGAAAAGTGGCTGTACTTAGCTTGAATTGGTTTGATGTCAATAGTGAGAAGTTTTAAAAGTAGAAACATCAAGAGAAACTTCTCAAACAATTCCTGCAGCACAATACACTTCTTTGCCAACATTCTGTATGTTCAATATTTTCAATAAACTCTCACAGCTTTACAAAAATGAGGCTGTAAATGCTTCCTGCAGAGCTCAGCTTTAACAAGAACAGTAGCATCTCAGCCAGCAGGAGGTCAGTGTTTAATACTTAAATTATGGATTTTGGGTAATCTTGCACTTTGAATTGTAGGGAACTATGGCAGCATTTTGTATTCCCCATACTTAAATCAACTCCAAACAAACTTTAAAATGTGGTAACAATTCAAACACAAACTTTCTTTCCTTTTCTAAGTGGCCACGGTAAAAAGCATGAGAATTCACTATGAGGACAATAGGAAAATAATGGGCTCTATGGAAGAAACACCACTGTGCCAAGGCTTTATTCTTTCTTTGATTTTCTTATATGTAGGCACTGTTTCTCACAATTTTGCTTTTATAACTCATTTAAGAAAAGAGTTTCAATTAAAAAGAATAAAATAAATGTGAGGTGCAGTTATAAGCATTAAAGTTCGGCTAAAGTAAAATCTGAGATTATACGCATTATACGTGTGTGAAAAGATGCCTTCCTCGACTTCCCGCTAATGCATATTGCCTGAATGCCAGAATTTACAAAGAAGCTGGATCACCTTATTTAGATTAAAAATGATGACATGGAGATGAGGTCGATTCATTTTGAGAAGAGCCACCCTGATGGAGAGTTGAGGATCACCACCAACACTCTGCAGTGAACATTTTGGCCCAGATGGTTTCAACAACTTTCTTTGGAGACAACTGGGAGTTAACTGGTAATCTGCTGGTGAACGGGGCCGAACGGACAAACCCTCTCCTCAGCCTTCATCGTCCGGTCCCTCAGACATCTGGTGCCATTGTCAGCAGTACCTGCCAACCAATTAGAGTAAACTGCCATGTTTGCTTGTGTTATGATGCCCTCAACGTGAATTTACTGAGGGACACCTCATCAGACCAGCTAGTAGCAAAGATGGCTAATATAGATGGACAACAGACATCGCAACATAATATTACAAGAATGTCTGCAGTAATATCCTACATATTCATGAATTTGGCTTAGTTGTAAGAACCTAAAAATATTTAATTATTGTCAGATTTGTGCAGAACACCTGAACTGCCTTTCAGAGCAGAGAATACTGCTTATTTTTTCACAGTTTCGAAACCTAATTTTATACCCTTGACGATTTTTTTTAATCATTCAAATTTGGTGCTTTGCCCAAACATTAAAAGGAATATCAGTTGCAGCCAGAAAAAAAAAATAGCAGGGAAAACAAAACCCTTTTTTTTAATGCAGCTCCTGCAGCTGCCAATGGAAACCTGAATAAAATGTGTTAGCTCAGATGCACACTCCTTCCTGTGGACAAGGGGGGGTAACTGTATATCCACATGGGAGAGGCGGTCTTGGTATAAATCAGCGGGGTTTGTTCGTTAAAAGAAAAAATCCCTGAAAACAGAGAGGAGAGGGGAAGACGTGCAGAGAGAGTCAGCAGGGGGATCTGATAATGAAAACCTACTGAGTGTAGGCAGCGGGGGAATCGGTGGATAAAAAACCTGTTGAGAGCAAACGCAGCGGGAGAATCAGATAACACTGAAGCCATGGTCTGTGAGAAACAAGGGATCACACACACACACACACACTCTCAACATGAGTGTCACACACCTCGGTGGCCTGCAGACACACCGCACACAGAGAAACCAGCTGGCTCTTTAATGTTCAAATCAGACGGTGTTTTGGAGATCTCAATGAAGATTTTTCTGTCAGCTTTATTGTGTTAGAGTTCAAAACTTCTGCCTTTTTTTCCTGACAAGCCCACACCTCATTGTGGAGTTACTCTTTGTAATGTGGCTTTTGTTAAAACTTTCATTGTTGGAAAAATCAACTCACTATCTTCAGCTGTAGCTCCTGTGAAAAAAAAAGTAGAACGGTGCTATTTCTGTTTTGTTAAAGGAAGATAACTTGGTTTGATAAAATCTTTTGGAAGTCGTGAGTGAATTGGGCCACAATGGGGAAAGCAATTTTGTTTCAATTCAGAGTAAATGTGTTTTCTCGAAGAGGTTCACAGAAATGTGTCGAATGGCATCATGAACAGAAGAGTCACCATTAGGCTCATGACTACACAATTCTCTGTAGGAAAAATTGTGCATTAGCGACTTTTGATTATTCACAAGGTATGAGTTTGAGACAGATGGATTATCAACGGCAGTCTTGCTGGACCATTGAAGTCAAAAGAAAGCAGAGCCGCCTGAGGGTGAAGCCCTGATTTACAAAGTACCGGTTAAGGTCATGATCTTTGAGTGGTGACAGAAAAGATAGGATCACAGATGCTAAGCAGTCGAAAAGTGTCTGGATCATCCTTAAGGAAAGGGGGAGGAGCTTGGATATCCAGAAGGGGTTAAAAGAACCTGTTGAGGTGGTTCAAGCGTCTGATCAGCATGTCTTCCTGCAACCCTGCATCATATGAATTATGCTCATATGCATTCTGGTCTCATCCAGTATTAGTAGATATAACGACGAAAAATAATGCGCCATAATTTGTAGGTATCAAACAAAAGCATTTAGTATGTAATCCACATAATCATTAACGAGGAAGTATGAAGAACGCTAAATTTTACATCGTGAAAGTGGGAGAGGGGGTGAACGAGTCCAACAAACACTGATCCTTCAGCCAGGCAATGTTGATTTATTTGTCACGTAACTTACGTACTTACGTTAACCCAAATGATAATCTTTTCCTAAACCTAACTCAGTAGTTTTGTTTAGTAAACCTAACTAAGTTGTTGCCTGGAAAGACAAGTTTATTTTGAAAATACTTTATGCACGAAATTGACACATGATGCTGGACTTTCCGAGGAAAATGCACGACTTATTCATTATATGAGGATACGCTCTTGTAGGATAACCTAGTAGCACATTTGTATTGGCTGATACCTTTAGGGAAGACATGCAGTTTGGTACTTATGTTGCTTGACTGAGCCTAAAAACATTTTTATTTTTTTTATTTTGCAAATTTATTTTCCAGTTCAATCAAAACCACAAATGTCCCCCCAGTAAATACGGATTAAATATTGATATTTTGGTATTATTTTTTTCAAAGTAACAAAATCAGAGAGTGGCAGATTTCCTCACCTGTCTCTGGACTTAGATCTCCTGCCAAGCCGGGCTGCAGTTCCCTTAGAAGTGGAAATGAACCTCCCTTTTCAGTTATTCCTGTTAATTAGTGCCCTCAGAGTCTAAGTGACTTCAATAACTTCGTCAAATGAACCACACTTAATAAGTAAATGACTCACCACTTATTCAGCAATTGACTTCTAGCAGCTAAATCAACATGTTGAATGGGCTTTTTGAATAGAAGAAGGGACAGCAGTAGGGAGCAGGTTGAAGAGGCAAGTTTTTGTCAGAATGAAAATTGTTTGATCAGAGTGTCATCTGGACGACCTTTAATTATTATTTCATCCTGGTTGCATCTTTCATCTGTAGAGCGTCTACTTTCAGTCTGCTCAATAAATACGTCCGTTGCTGCGGTCTGTAACAGTGGATTTGGGAACATTTTATAACGAGAAAGAGCTGAATGTTCATGTTCAAACAGTATGAATGTTTGAGAAAACATTGACTCAGGCTTTGGTAGTAATTCTGTTTGATTCAGTGGATAACTTGTGATAAGAAAGAGAAGCTTCTCGTGTGAGGCTGTTTACTGTGGTGTGCTGTCTTATCTGAATTATGTCAATACTATGTCCAGTATTAATCTGTTGTCATTTCTTTGTATAATAATGAAGACAGGAGCTTCATTGTGATACACAGCATAGAGGAGGAATGTGGTTTATGTTTACAGCATTCATTATTCTTTGATGCATGCAATGTTTCATATTTTTTCCATCGTGCTAATAGCATATGTTTGAATTATTTGACTGTAAGCAGTAAAATAAAAGCCACAGTGAGCTGTCTGTGGACAGTTATTGGGAGATAATAGAGTAAACTGAGGCATTAAAGGCTCAAATTGTCTCTTTGCTTGTTCACTCTGGTATTTATGTTGAATGCCAGATGGAGCGGGCTGGAGGATCGATGCCCTCTGACTCTGCTTTATATTCACAGCAGCAGCTGAAGGCTGTTGGAGGCCTGCTGCCCGACCAGCCGGCCAGTTGGCCCAAACAGAAAAGACACTCAGGAGTTTCTTTGAGAGCGGAGCAGAGATCAAGCTGCTGGAAGCCAGAAAAGAGGCAGAGGAATCAACGAGTTTCAAAGAGAAGTCAACTCTTCTGTGGACTGTACACTGATGCATTTCATTTTAGGAAGTGAGGGTTGCCCATCTCTTAACTGTAAATGAAGTTAAAAAGGATGTGGAGTTGTAGCGCTGCACGTAAGGAGGGCTGAAGAGAGATTGTTTGTTATGTTGAGGGTGATCTCTCAGTCCAGCAGGCCGGAACTGACCTCCAACCAGGCTGCCAATACAAAGGGCTGACATCCTGAACTACCTTTTAAGTTCCAACTCTGCTCCACCGGCCTCCTAACTGTTTCTGCCCTCACAGTGTGAGCAGGTGCACTATGCTGCAGGCCAAACACAAATCCAATAAAGGTTATAGGCCGTTGGACAACAACCTCAGTGGTGGTGATTACAAATAAGGAAAAAGATGAGATGCCCAACACGTTCTCATTCGCACTGTGAAGCCTCACAAGTCAAACTCTGATGCTCCACTACAGTCGCAGTAAACACATTGTGAATTCACCCAAAAAGACTTAGGTTAAGCAACAAAACCACTTCGTTAGATTTAGGTGAAACTTCATGGTCTTAAAATGAGAACGTGAACTAAGAAAAACGTAAAAAGAAACGCAACATAAGTACAGAAACATGTCACAAACAAAACTTCAAGATTACTCAGCAACACTTTGGGACAAGAACACCAGTTTCGATTGCAGTTTGGTCTTTATACTACATCATCATCATGCTTCTGCAGAATTTTCTCTGACTGCTAATAACGACGCGAATGGTTTTACATTGTAGTGACTTGAAAACCCGCTTGGTCTCTTTATAGGGGGCTTTCTGCGTCGTTATCAGACCCCCAGGAGCGTGACAAAGCTTTGGGTTTTGACGCTCTGGGAATGAGAACAGGCTGAGATACCACAAACACGATTTAGAAATATATTTAATTAAAGATTTAAAAATATATTAGTATAGTCACAAACCTCTAATCTTCATGCCAAGAGACAAATCACCAGTGAAAGAGAATTCCCCCACAAGCACATCATGGTAAATAATCTAGTAAGCATATACATTGAGTCTACAAGCGTATCAAGTTTTACAAAATACAGGAAAAAAGAAACCTTTACATCAGTGAAAGCTAGTGGTGATCATGATAAAGTGTAAGTGGGACCCTGTTTGTTTGTGGGTTAGATTGCTATAAGCTTGTAACTGAAGCTTTAAACATGATTATTTCGTTACTTGTTTCCATCTGTTGTGTCACACGGTAACGCTGAAGACACACGGGTCAGGGGAGACGGATAAACGAACAGACCTAGTGTATTTAACACCTCTTTAAATGCAGCAGGAGAAAAGTGATACTAACCGGCTGCCAGACACACATAGGCAGCGACATGCTGAAGCTCCCAGGAAGATAATGAACAGTAAGTGGCTGACAGACAGCCGGGAGAGGGCCGGATAATGATGCTCATCTAACTGTATTCAGGGCGAAGCGAGGGGAGTCTGTCAGGCACTTAAATGTCATTTCAGCCGTGACGGTGGAGTGACATGAGTGGCACTGTACCTGCATTATCTGAGATAAACAAGCACTAACAGATTCAGGATCTGCAGGAAAATCCATCATATGTAGTTGTGCATGTTAAGTAAGTGAGGATGAAGGCATTCGTCAACAACACATTAAGGTAAAGGGCGAGGCTAAAAGGTTTGTGTTGATTTATCACGGTAGGGGGGGAAAAAAAGATGTAAATATTTATGTTTCGAGCATTTTCCTTGTGTCGGCTGTGCACATTTTCAGATTTCCTTCCATGTTTTTGCATTAAACATTTTCTGTTCATGTGTGTTTCCGAATGTTCAGACTCCCTTGTCTCTGTTTTATTAATTGATTTGTTAATGTCACACATTATTGTTCTCGTATTGTATTGTATTTATTTGTATTTATTTTACTTTTTTCCATTTTCTAGACAGACCCCTCTGTCTAAAATAAAGTTGAATAGTTACAGTTATGATGGCGGCCGGCACACTTTGATAAAATCACAATCTGTTTTAAATAATGAGAACATTTCAGATTGTTTCGCCAGAAAAAAAAGTTTTTAATTCTCATTAAACACATTATAGTCTCCTTCAACTTTCAGCCCTTCCTTTTGTTTGTGGGATGAGGTTCAGGTTCAGATGGATCTGAATGTGTTCAACACTACGCTCCAGAACTAGATCAAATTTTCACAGTTTCTAACCTTGAACTTATTATTTCTGCTACGAAATGTCAACATGATTTAATGAAGCAGGTTGGCAGCATATGCTGATTAGCACTCCGACTACAACTCACAATCTGCTGCATCGCTTTATAGCTTCATAACTCATAAAGTATCATCTAATAATTCATGTGCCTCTAAACCCTGCTCCACGGGACAGAAAACTGCTTCTTAACTCTGTGTAGGATTAACAGGAAATAAATAAAGGACACCAATAAAAGCAGCCAGAGGAAAGACAACAAGATCTAAAAGTCCAAAAAATAAATACTGAATCCTTTGTGTGTTTCATCAGTGTTCGTTTGTCCACTGTGTGCTCCAGAATAAAGGTCTACTAAGTCTCATATTGGCTGTTCATTGTGGGCATGGTCCACCTAAAAGTTGCAGTTTGGGTACCCAACTTAGTTCCCACTGTTCTTACAGTAAATAGTGCAACAAATTTGCAAAAAATCTAATTTGCTAAACCTACATTCCTACGTGATTCAGGGCTTTTCGGGGATCTTGGGGCTTCATCCAGTTGATAATCCAGCCTTGGAAATGAATCACAAAATGAATATGAACGGTCTAAAACCAAACTATGTAATCTGTTTTTACTACAAAGTCAGAAATGAGCTCTTTCAAGGCCTGCAGTGTGAACAAAACCTTTTGAAATAATTTTTAGCAGGTATATATTCCGTGATGAACGTTTTAAAACACTGTTTCTCATAGATTCCAATGGTGCTTATTCTTATGTTTTATTACAAAGAACCCTTACAAAACAATATCTAATGACATGTTGTTTTTCACTTGAAATGTATACGCTTTCTATGCACATAAATATGAAAATCCCTTAAGTTTATAGTTTATTTCTATCTGAGTAGTCCCTCTCTAATGGTCTTATCAGAGAGATATGTTGACTTGACTAAAAATACATATTTATCATCTTAAAGTTCCATTCCAACATTTTTTCCTCACAACAATCCAAAAACTTTCATCTTATTTCTTGTTTATCGGAACAAGATTTTTCTGTCTCACTACAAAGAAGCACTCATGATGAGAAGTGGCTCCTCTCTCTCTCCCACTCCAGACTTTGCCTTCAAATGTCAGATGCCTGCCGAGGCCTTGAAATCTAGTAATCGTACTTTGCAGAGTAAATAGCAGAGCGATGACGGCATCAATGCTGCTGTGGTGCTGACATATCCTATCACTCACATATGTTTACCCAGCACAGGTCTATGTTCAAACTGTATACAAACTAAATGTCAGCTGTCACTTTCTACACTGATCAAAAGCTGAAACCGTTTTATTAGTTGCGTCCTCAGGAATTAACAAACTCACCTTTTGAAACCCGAGAGCCGTCCATCATTCAAAGCTACGTGGTTCAGTACGACCTTATTATTGTATTTGCTCTGCAGATTTCAGTCTATGCCTCATCTGCCCATGTTTACTGAACTATCTTCAGCCAAGCTTGTGGTGTGATCCTCCGTCAGTCCACCACTTTGGCTCAGACTGAAATATCTCAACAACTATTTGATGTACTTCCGATATATTTTTAACATACATTGCAACACATTCTCACTCCCAGCTCATCAAATAACGAGGCTTGGTCAGTGGCCCTGAGCTTCAAACTATGACGCTCCAGGTTTTGGATGTTGCAGAGAGTGTATTTCAACTTACTTGCTACATAATAACTTGATAACCAATTTTTAACCACAATTTTCACATCCATCATCCTCTGTGTACTCTGTGTTTAATGCTACTTAGTAAATGTTAGCATGCTAACACGCTTAACTAAGATGGTTAACAATATGCCTAAACATCAGAATATTCTTACATATGTCATTGTACTGGTGATTACAATTTATTTTAATTGTTTTGTATCCTGCTGGCAAAAAATAATAGAGATAAATTATCGTATCTTACTTTCTCTCACCTTATAGTGGCTCCTACTGTCTGATGCTATAAAAATTAGTTTTTCTTTTACACGTCTGGTTCAATAACGGTTAAAAACAGCCTGGAGGTGTTTTATAATTCCCGATTCATAAAAACCAGGCCAGACAAGGAGATCCAAAATGGCATTAAAAGGGAGCTCAGTATAACTTTCCCTTTTGTTTTATCCTTGAAACACTGATGTTAGACAACTACAAACAGCAGCTTCACTAATCCTTTTTTTTTTTTTTTTTTTTTTTTTTTTATGTTTTGGAACAAAGCTGATCAGACTGGCTGCTCCCTCCTGGAAGCTTCAGAGAGTCGAGTTGTTGGTCGCTTCACTGCAGCTCGTCTCTGCCAGGAATTAACACGCTTACACACCGACAGGCAGCAGCTCTTACCTCCTCATCCTAGAGTAAAAACGTATTACCACAATCTCATTTAAGAAAGCTGTAACAGTGTTATCCTCACTTTCTTTACAATCCTATGAAAATCAAACAGCAAAATATTGAAACAGAAAAAACAAACTTCTCTTTGATCATGACATTTAACAATATCATTTGGCAACGTTTTCATCCACATAACAAAGGATTGCTAATCCGTCTGAAGAAAGTACTTTTCTACTGCTTTACTCTGTCTCATTTTTCCCTTCCTAATTCCCTTCTCATTTAACATAGGCCAAATGTCTCAAATGCATTGTGTTTCATGTTGTCTAGCTAACAACATGACATTTTCAAGCTTTTTAAGTAGAGTGTACAATTAACTAAAGTATTATTAAATCCAAGCATTTAGTGGTGTGAAATATCAAGACAAAAACAGAAGTTTATAGCAACGGCACTGGTTGTTATAACCTTACAAATCCACCAAATGTAGACAGATACTATGATCATTTGCTAAATGTCCCTTAACTTTGATTTAAACTATGTCCAATCTTTTCGTCTTGCCCTTATCTGACTTGTAATCACAGGACTTTGGTTAAAACGCTTTGGTTAAGGTTAGCGAGTTTGCTAGCTGGTGCCTGAACATATAAAGTTTAATAATGCTGTAGTCACCACAAGCTGATATTTTATTGCAAGATTGAGTGTTGTGCTGTGAAACAAATGAAAGAAACATGTCAATAGTCGTTTAACTGATACGTTCAGTATTAACAGTTGTGTGACTTGCCAGATAAATTAATTAACAAAATGTAATCTCTTTCTATTTATAGAAATCAAATAGTACACTAATAGTAAACAGGTCAAAATAACATTTCCTCTAAAGCGTTATTGATGTGAAGTTGAAAGAGTTAAATACACACCAGTCATCTCAACAGTAATTTAACAATCATTTGATCATGAATTTTGCACTTGCTACACATTAGCCTCAGACAGCTAATCTGATAGCTTGGTTATCAGTTAAACTGATTGCCAAAAAAAACTAAATCAACAATCACAAAACAAGTATAAAAGAGTACCGACAGATACATCTCTGACAAACGCTTGGATGTGACAATTTCAGTTTGACTGCTATAATGTGTGACGGCCCTGTCTGCCCCGTCTGCCTGTGGCTGTTGTGTGGCGTGGCAGAGGCTCGTCGGCAGAGTGGCTGCACCTGAGCAGCTCTATGTTATTTAAGAATCCCTTTGTGCCAGTGCTCTCTCTCTCCTGCTCGAGACACCCATTTTGGTTTCTGATCATGGTTTGTTTCCACACCATACAACATAGCACACACACCTTCCACTCATGCACTCACCTGCACTGCTGGCATTACTGACATTACTGTTTTTCTTATATTTTGCCATTGAATTAATAAATCATTTGTTAAACTTCTTGACTGTGTGCGTCTCACCTTTTTGTCATGGCCGTGCGGCCCGGTTTGTGCCAGTAGTGGTTGCTACTAGCAACAGAATGTACAAGTGAATTATATGAAACAAGGTTATGAGATTAAAAGGTTTTTATCTGTTATTGTACATCAGGGTTGTCTAACTGCTGGTGGCAGAATAAGTATATGTATATATATATACATACATTGGCTCATAGAGATAGATTGATTTTAATTTTTCTCGTTTTATTTGTGCTTGATCTTAGAAGTAGTTTTTTTGGTCAGCATCAACGGGAATAACTGGATTAAAAGGACTGCAATGGAAAATGCTCCCAGATAGAATTGATCTACGATTGGCTCAACGGCAGATTGAATTATCTTTTCTTTTTTTTTTGCAGTATTAATTACAGTCATTAGCACCAGTACTGTTTTCCTGTTGACCTGCATTTACTGTAAGTGAGTCACATAACAGCCATTTATAACAATAAAACAATATCCTCACTGCTAATCCCTTTGGATCAGCATTGGTCAGGTACTGGAACACATATGGATTCATCTCCAGTAATTTTTAACTGCTATATTTTCAAAAGTGCTGACCTAGCTATCAATGTTTACCATGAGAAGAATGGATGGGCGTAGTGGCGTCCGTGAGCTATAGCGTAGTGGCGTCCGTGAGCTATAGCCAGTTGGGCACAAACACATGCTTTAACATGCACTAAAGGCAGACACTATATAAACATTTAATAATATAAATATGGAAGCTCAGGAGGATTTTAGTTATTATGCAAAAGGTTGTCAACATTTTGTTTTGAAGACAGATCAGAATCACATATGCCATATCACTAGCATGACATACATGTATATGGATTCCACATTAAGTTTAAAGGTGCATATATATTTAAAATACCCTTCAGCTTACTCAAATCCTTGATCAGTACCAGTTATCTCTCCTTGTACATTGATTCTACCTGAGCTCGGCTATTATTATCCATTAATGACCTCATTTGAGGAAAAGAGGGAAATAGGCTTTCATTAAACCTGAAAATAGCATTTCAATTCACCTCCTTCATTAAAAATGTTGTTGAGAGGAAATTCATCAGAGCCCAAATCATCCGTTATTGGAGAGCAGCAGCTCAACTGGTGAGGAAATTAATCATGCAGATCATAATTACCACTGTGACTACTGCGTCTGTCTCTGAGACTCCCACCTTCAGCCCACAGAGAGAAAGCAGTGAAAGATTGTGTCTAATGATTCACCACACTTTTGTTGTGGTGTGATTTTATTGGCTGGAGATTGATCTGCTCGTTCCCGTTACCGCTGCCAATGTGCAGTTCTTCATCACTATCAGTACAACTATGCTGCAGCCCAGAGAAGAAGAAGAAGAAGAAGAAGAAGAAGAAGAAGAAGAAGAAGAAGAAGAAGAAGAAGAAGTAGAAGATGAGGCTACATCCAAAATAGCTTAATTACACAGGACACTGGCGGACTGACAGCAGAGTCATGGGGGAATTATTCTGGAGGAATTCATTTCAACACTGCTTTACTTCCTGACAAGATCTTAATGTTGGTTGACACATGCAGTGGAGTATTGCTAATAAACGTGTTCAGAAAGACATACAAACACACACACACACACACACACACACACACACACACTGGAGTCAGACTTGTGCAGTAGTGGCAACGCTGAATTATCAGTCATGTATGCACTCATAGGGCTGGAAATGTATTCATTTGGTTTTATTTTGGATTCATTTTACATTTAAAGGCACTATTGCATCTCAGAGTTGGCCCTGTCAACAACTACATGGACACCAGATATATCAGCCAGTCATCAGTACTCTCAACATCCGCTGTTCCACTCTTCTGTGAAGCCGTGTCTGCTAAGCCTTTCAGTACACTGAAGGAGCTGTTGCTGATTGATGCACTGTCTAGTTTCCATGATTAAGGGCTTGCTCAGACCAACATTTCGCAACAACCATAAAATAGAATAGAAAATCCAAATAATAATCCCATTGAAATTGATCTTTTACTGTTTATTATGCGTTTTGTGTCTTTATGCCAAATTATTTACACTCAAAATACACGTTTAGGGATCTTGAGAGAGAGAGTCTGTAACCAAAAGTGTATATATACAATTATTTGAGCTTTGTTTATACTCTAGTTGGCCCCGTAGAGTGAGCATCCGCAAGGCATATTGATCAACACAATGTTCGTTGCATTATTCTCCGGAATGCCAGAGGGTGTACAAAAAAAAGGTACTGTTAAGGAGCATGAAGACAACGAGTGTAACTGGCAAAACGGCATAAACCAACGTCCACAATGTAGAGGAGGGATTGTAATTATCTGTAAAGTCATGTCTCATCCTCATGGGCAACTTCATTGCCTTCATACGAGCACTGTAAAGAAAGAAGTAAAGTATTAAAAGCATTATAATGCAACAAAGGTTTAATATCCTGTCAAACAGCCTGGTTTGGTTGCAAAATATTTACTCAGATATAGATTTCATAGATCTCATGTTTTGGAGGTATTTGAAACCAATTGGCCTTCTTTGTATAATCCCTAAACAATCGAATAATTATTTTATCAGTGAACTATTTGTGACAGTTACATCTGAAAAGCAGTGCTGGCTTCACTATGGCAACTATAAACGAAGCTTTCTGAGGCGCTGGATTATTTACACAATATAACCATGTGTGTATTATTAACATGATATCAATATTTTATTTTTAATCAGCACAATTTTTGTCAATAACGGCATAACACGACACCCTACGTGCAACAGAGAGTGAAGACATTGTGGTAAGTTAAAAATAGGCTCTCTGCCTCCAACATGATGTGATTCCTGGTCTCTGTTGGTTCATTCGTGACGGAGCTGAAGAGTTGGACAGAGAAAGGTAGACACTCCACAGACGAGTTCTTTGAGATAAAATTAAACTCTCTTCTTTACCTAAGACTATTTATAGGCCTATCTTTTGAATTCATGCAGAAAGTCTGAATAGAGCATGAAATGTCTGCACCTTTTTGAAGTCTATCTGATTTATATTGAACAGCCTAAGAAATGGAAATGTCCTTTTTTTTTCTTTGTAAAAGTTGTGCTTCAGATCTTTACTCAGATGAGATTTATTCACACAATGTCAGAAAGGAGCGAAAATATACATGAAAATAGTGTGAATTATCGAAACCTATGAAGCTGTGTTTGGTTTATCTCACCTGACACACAAACAGCCTCAGAAACGTCCCTTTAAAGATAAGAGACATCTGAGCTCCTTAAGCTTTTCTTCAATATATGAAGGATATACAATTACTGTTTATCTCAGATCAGGCAGAGAGACCCGCTGACAGAGAGTCTGGTAAATACCTTTTGGTTGAAATGCCATGTTGATCTAAAAGCTTATCTCTATATTATTCATTTCATTTCCCCTGGTATGAAAGGAAATAGTATCCTGAATTGAGTTTTAACTGAGACAAACGTGTGACTGGAAGCTAAGCAGGAAGCCTCACAGCGGCATCGCCCTCATCCTGTCAGTGACACTATTTTATTACGTTTTTATGATCTGGACCTGGAAAAACTCTAAAAATCATGTTGTTTTTGTTGATAAGCTCTCTCTTAAATTGACAGAAATCGAGTCAGTGAGATGTTTGCACACAGAGAAAACATCATGTTTGAAAAATTCAACAGAGGTTTTTCATGTGGACACTGAGAGAGTCGATAGAGAAGTGCTTACTGACTGTTGAATCTATGAGTGCTGCTGGATAATCGAGCAGAGGAGAGATGTTTGATCAGGAGCAAGAAATGATAAACAGAAATATGCTCCTGTGGTTGCAGAAAATCTATGCTCACCTCTCGGTTTGTTTGTGTTTATGGGATTATGTATAGGCTTTTCAGATTCATGCCAAGGAGAGGTAGAAATAAAATGCTTTCTTTCAGTTAGAATCCACATTACAAAGACTAAATGTTGCTTTAAAACCGAACCAATATTTATTAAATAACCACAACTGATGCCTGATTGTCTGTTTGAAAGGGATGGGCAGTTACTTATTACCTTTTACGTATTATTTATCTTTTAAAATGCATGTAGAGGGCAGAAAAAATGTATTTGCACATGTCTTGTGTATTTGCTCTGCAGTGCATTCGAAGTTTGGAACAACTTCAACACACTGGACCAACTGTGTTTAATGTCTTATGTACTGAAACTGCTCTTTTTGCTGTGGAGGATCTCTTAAATGACATCATCCCCTGCAAAAAAGGTCATACCTATGGACTGATATTAGTACTGATATCAGAATTGCCACTAATGACAGAAACGGAATGTTTATGATTCACACTTGCTCAACATCACTGCTCTGTGCTCACAAACATGCATAGCATTAAAGCACTTTGTTTAAGAAAAAAACAGAGCAAATTGTCTTGACATTTGGGGTGAGTTTGTGTTATTGTTGGGCTGCCTGTATCACTGTTTTACTGATGAACTGACTCACTGTTTTCAAGGCTGCGGGGCACTGAGAGCGTTGTGGGGCATGACATTAGCCCAGAGCTTCACCGCAGGACTGAATGAACGACTGAGCGGTCGACTGCCTGTTTGACTGACTGATTTTCGGGGCTTTGTATCCAGCAGGGGGATCCCTGAGGAGTGTTGTGAAGCGTGATATTAGACCCTGAGCTTCACAACGGGAGGCTTCAGAGTCCTAACAACCTCTGAGCATCTCCGAGCCGTCAGCTGTGACTGACAGCTGCTCTCATCTGGAACAAAACGCTGCCAAAAGAGAGAAACTGCCTCAATAGTGTGAAATGATGAGGAGAGGGTCGGCGGACTAAACCTGCTATTAGCACAGAGTGACTGTCTGCAGATTAGTGGACGCTCTCAGAACACTGATGGATTTGGACGTGACCAAGAAGTGAACCTGTTAAAAGGGGGACAGAACTGACCACAGATCAGTGGAAAACATGATGACGCTATTAAAAGTTTAGGTTGACTGCCCAGTCACAACAGAGAGTGCAAGGAAGTGAGAAATTCACCAGCATTGCCTTCACAAAATAGGTAGAAGAAGACACATCGTGGCGTAGCAACAATGACTAACATTAGTTCTGACTGGATTTGTTCGTGGCACAATGGATATGAAGAGGAAAGCTCAATGCGCATTGCTTCTTATGCAACAGAGCAGGTGTATATTAAACAAAATGCATGGTCGACACAGACTATACTATAGCTTCCTCCATCTTGAACTCCCTCCAGTCTCTCTTCACTTAAAGATTAACACCGCCAAGATGTTCAACAATCGGTCAAAAGGTTCAAATTCACACGTCCCTCACTAAAGTTGAACTTTATATAGAAATACTGCTGTTTTTTACTTTGCTTCCACAAAATCCTCTGATCACACAGCAATGACATTAAAATCTATTGATTTTGGTCTGAAATGTTGCTGATATGAACGTCGGTCTGAGCCATAGACTGTATAGAATATGTATGTAGCGTCCGTGAGGTCACCCTTTGGTTTAAGCCCTTGTGAAGCTTTAGGTGGGTCGTCTTGCCCAAATCTAATAATGGGCAAAGAGGTTGATCGTTGGTGGAGCTGTGGGTTGCCTGGGTGACGAAGCAGAGAAGACAGCTAGCAGCTAGCGATCTCAGAGGGCATCCACCTGTCTCTTTAGGTGGCCACAGCCTCATTAACCTAACATTAGGTCTTAACATAATCTATGATATAATCAAAACTGTTTTATGTAGCAGGCTGTAAACATGTTTATTTCTGCTATGAAGTTGGGCATTTCAACATGGAGGTCTTTGGAGTTTTTGGAACATCACCGTTGGCTTAATTTCTCAGCACCAAAGGTTGCTAATTGGTTAGACAAAGAAACTACACTGTGCATCAACTGGTAGCTGTCAAACGAGAAATAAAACTTTGTCAGGGTACTAAAAGTAAAAAATATGCACACTGAATTTTAGGCAGTTCAAGGTAAAATGAACTGGTCATTGGAAGGATTCTGCTGATGGATTAAAGAGCTACCCGTCATAAACTATAAAGTGGCACCAAAGATGTGTTTTCAAATTGCAGTAAGCTAATGTTAACTTGAATCCCTCTCACTCCTACTGCCACACTTTGTGAGAAAACTTCTCCTTGAAAGTAAAATGTGGGATGAGAGAGGGCTGATCGGTCTGAGGGGTTTTGTATCACAGGTTTGTTGGGGTAATTTGAATAAAATACTGCAGTGCTTCTGTTCCGGTTTCAGGTCCCAAACCTATAAAAAGGGAAATTGCCCACATATACATTTGGACAATTATTCATTTCTAATAACCTGCTTCACACTTCTTGGTAATAACATAATTTCCTGCTCTTCACTGACTCTTAATGCATTTAGCGCTGCCTCAGGCTACTTTCTCCATTTAGATTAAGTTTCTCCTTCGCATATGTCATTTCCTCCTCTGCCTCTTTTCCTCTCAGTGTGTCTCTATGCTGTCCTCTTCCTGTCTGTCTCTGTCCACCTGTCTGTCTCTCATCAACACGTTCTCTCACTCCTCATCCGTCTTTCTTCCTGTCAGTGTCGGTCATTTCTCTCTGCAGGTCTCCTTCCTGTCACAGCTGACACTTGTTACCCCTCCACCAATCTCCTGCTGACAGCAGCGGGGCTGATCTGAACAAACTATTTCTCCTCCTATGTAAACATCTATTACTGACCACCAAGAGAGAGACAGACCGACAGACACAGACATAGCAGTAAGATGCTACTGGGAGTTGTTGCATTCACCAACAAATCTTTGACCTCAATTCCACAGGTGAGGACAATTTCATGCAGCAGTCAGCTTCTATTACAAAAACATCAGTTGTTTCCAAAAGGCACACAGGAGAAGTGTGCCTTCAGGGCTGTCTGCCAGAAATGGTTTATTTTAACACAAAATGATCTTTTCCTAAACCTAACTTTTGTCTGTGATTGTTTGGAGATTTCTGGTGGAAAGCCCCGAAGGCAAAACTCCTCCCATGTGCTTCCAACAACAGCTCGCTACAGTAAGAGACATCTGCTGCTGCAGCCCATGTGGTGGCAGCAAGTGAGCCGACGAGAAAGAGATGATATGATCAGTGGAAACCCCAGCTTCACTTATTTTTGTTCCTGGAATACAAAAAACAGCCACAACACATTGCATATTTGCATGTAGCTCCATCAGATGTAACTGAATGATTGAATCATCTTGCTCACAGACACATTCAACGTAACATTCTACTTCAATCTATTTTAGCCATATTTTGAATTATGCATCGAATAGACATGGAGCAAGATTAGCTTTCATTTGGGGTTGGTTTTGTGTGCACCTGATGAATCAAAGTCCAATTTTTATTTTCTATTTAGCTCTTGTTTGGTCTCCACCAACGCCAACTTCTTAAATCTCCACTATGTTCACCAGCTAGTTGCTAACTTTGACTGTATGCCGATGATGGTCTTCCGGTGTTGCGTAAATCGATTTTTCTGCTGCAAACAACTGCCTGCTGTGTCTGTAATGGTGCTCATGAGAGCAGAGAGTGAACCAAAATAATACATTTACCAACCGTGAAACTTAAACAATAAGCGGAAAGACGCTAAAATGATCAATAAAGCAGAGGTGAACTGCAGAGCTGGTGATGAATCTCTATCCCATTCACATTACACATAGTCGTCTGTGCCATTGTTAGTATAAACATATTCTTTAAATCAGCTTCAAGTTAATCTGTTAGCGAACAATGGCCTGTTTACAACAAGAAATTCGCTGTTGTATTTCTGTCAACCTAAGAATTCACTTTACTTTTAGGTCTGGTTTGGTTCCACCAACTCTCCAAGGCTTGTGCTGGAAATGGCTTTGATGATCGTGGTGAGACAAAATTATACAATAAATGTGCCATAAAACTAAATCTACAAACCTTCAATGTTCTTCAGAGCTGCAGAGTTGTGTAATAGCTCTCTTTGGGATCATCACTGCAATGCAAGCAACCACAATCACCTTATAAAGAGTGATCGAATTCATTTCTAAAACTAATCACAAAGACGAATTAATTGCATTTCATCCTCTGCAACATATTCTACCACAATCACCATAAACATGACTATATGTGACATGATCTTGTAGATTATTGTAACGTTTTCCGTAGCAGCAGATAAAAAGCTTGCCCGTATTCTCTGCTGACAATTAAGGTTCAGCTATTTCCTATCACGTTTTACATCCTACTTATCATCCATCAATATGGATGTCAACAAGATTTAATGAAGGATGATGAAACCTTTGTGGCAGTTTCCTTAAATGATGAAACGTCCATACCTGAGCATAAAAACTGCCAGATGCTTTTTTTTTTTACCTCATTTGAGATTCCTGCTCAGTCCCGTCAAAAAGGTCAGACTTCATCCACACTGACACTAATGCTCAGACCGACAAAGAGTAAGTTAAGCAGCTCATTTCCCATCAGCACTTTGCAAAGAAAGGTCAAGCAATCACACGACAATTCAGCATTTTTATGTGTGAGCTGAAACATTTCTCAGAGCTCAGGAACGTCCAGGCGCTCGCCATCAAAATGTCAGCAATCATCTGTTGGTTCAGTCTCGCAATGTTTGACCTGCACCGCTTTATTTGAGTTGTGACTTTCTCTCCGAGCTGAGTATTAGGAAGAACTGATTCGCTCTGCTGTAATGGGCTTCTTCTCACTGACTGAGGACATGCATGTTTAGTCCACGGCGCTGTTTGATTTGTTGTCTAGGAGCCCGACTGTGGAGAATTAATGGAGACGCTAACGACTCTACTGAATCAGAGTGGAGCTGTTTGTGCTCCAGCGGCTGCAGGTTCAAAGGGTTAATGGATTATTTCCCCTTTAGGGCCAGAAAGGCGAATAATGTGGTAATATGGCAATCTGAGGAGAGGAGAGGAGAGGAGGAGAGGAGAGGAGAGGAGGGAGAGGAGAGGAGAGGAGAGGAGAGGAGAGGAGAGGAGAGGAGAGGAGAGAGAGGATAGGAGAAGAGGAGAGATTTAACAGGACTATAAAAATTATCAAATCTTCCCTTCTTCTTTGTCTCTAAAGGTGCAACCTGCCAACTCATTCTAATTCTCCTCAAAGGTGTTGAACAACAGACTTCATTCAGCAGGTCATTTATTCATAGCTACACTCATTTATGTTCTGCCAAGACTAATTAGATGCTGGATATTGCCTTTTTCCCACGGTAAAATTCATTAATTAATGCCCTGACCCAACAAAAAAGAAGAAAAAATAAATCTCACACTGCATCATAAATTTATTTACGTGATGAATAAATATTGAAAAGGAAACTGACACTATTATGATTTGTGTATTTATTCATTCTGTCTTGTCATTTGTTCATCCTCATTTTATAACTCTGCTGTTGTTTTGGACCCAGTCACTCCCTCCAGTCTTCATCTCGCCTGCTCTGCTCCACTCACCTGGTTCTCATTCCCTCATTGGCTCAGATGTGTATATATACCGGGTCACTTCCTTTGTTCTCTGCGAGATTGTCTTTCTGCCTCGTTCCATAGCTTTCTAGTATTCTAATAGCCAGTTTTTATTTCTTTTCCTGATCCTGTTTTTTGACCAAGCCTGTCTAATCTGAATTTAGCCTCTAGTCCATTTCGGTACCTTTGTGTTTGCCTGCCTGTAATTTGTATCCTTGTGTTTGTGAGTAGAGACTCACTTGCACTTCTTTGCCTCCTGAGTTGTTCATTTGTAGGCTGTTGTGCTCTTTCTGTGAACCGTGACGGTTATGTTGACATGCAACAGTTTAGAATCTTAAGTGTGATTAAATGAATGCTGTTTACAGTAATTAAAAATCAATTTAGATGAATTAACTATGCCCTCCTGCAAACCCCAGGAACAAGCATTAACAGGCTTTAAAGGATCAGTTCACCCAAATATCACCCAATATCCAGCCATGCAGATACTTTTGTTAACTGAGATTTTTTATTTGAACAATGCTTTTTATATAAACTGTGTCCTTGTTACTATAATTTACTGTCAACAGTTTGAAAGTGCAAATACCTTCTACCAAAATGTTGTCTGCAAGAAAATGAGCCTATGAATAAAAGGAGTGATGTCTTTAGTTTGAATTCCCATGATGTGTAATGATTCGATTATCAATTGTTGTATTTGTCCGGCTGTAAACTGCAGGACCTACAGGTTAAAAAACATAGTGCTGGCTTCCCATTTTGGGAAAACTTAACTTGGCTTTCCAACCAAGAGTTAGATGAGAAGTTCCATACCACTCTTATTTCTGCAGCCAGTAGCCACTTAAATAAGCTTAGCATAAAGACTGGGAATGTGGAAACAGAGATGCTGGCTCTCACAGAAGATAGCAATGTCCGCCCAACAGTAACTCTAAAGGTCATTGATTAATAAGTTAAATATTTTGCTGGCTTAATTTGTAGGATAACCGTTAAGCTATGGTTTTATGGGGGGACCATCTATCGGCCAGACGAGTGCTCACTGGAGTTTGGAGAAAGTAACTGGTAGAAGGATTTGTTTAGTTGTTTTACCCTTGGACAAAGCCAAGCTATCATAACCAATATCGATCTTCTCATCCAACTTTGGCAGAATGCAAACAAGCTAATTTCCCAAAATGTTTAACTAATCCTGTTTGAATTTCAAGCTGACACATTACAAAAAAATAACAGTGAAAGAATGAAAAGAAACTAAAGAAAGAAGTTCATGCTTGGCTTAAGCTTTGGGTTTTCTTCACATTCAGCAACATGTGGTTGTCTTTGTTCTTTGCTCTTCAATAACACTTGTAAAATATTCTGCTATGAGCAGATTGAGCTTCAGATCATCAACAGAAAATAAAAACTTGATCCTCCAAAATATATCTGAAAAACAATTTGGTGAAGTCTTGGATCACAGAGATGATTAGCTCCATGCTTCATCTGAAACCAGCTAATGGCAGCCAGTAATGAAACAGAGCAGAGGCTTGTGGGCCGTTGTTGTCCAACCATTCTTCCCATCAGCAGAGCTGGACTGGGCCCGGTCACATCACATAGGCAGTAGAAGTAGGACTCTCTCAGCTCTGTGTAATCATCACCCATTTGACACAGTCTGAGCGTCTCGTCTAGAATAACAATGAGGAAGATAAAAAAAGTACTGAGATCACAGAGAACCAAAGCCTCGCACCTGAAAGAATTATCAACGCCTTGACTCCCATCAAGGTCCTCTCTGAGCTGCGCTAACACACAACAATTATCTCGTTTGTGGTTGCTTTGCCTCCTCACATCTTCAGGCTGGTAATTTGCTTCCTTTCAGAGCTGAATTCCTGCTGTAAATCCTAAATATCAGTCAACGTGTCGCAGGTTTATAGAGGCTGCATGGCACAGAGCCCAGACCTGCTATTGATGTGAACAGCTTTTAGCGATGGAGCTAATAAGAGCTTAATGATTGTTGTGTGTGTTTGTGTTTTTAATGCCTGATCTCATGGGAATGCTGTTCCCTGATATCAGAGGGTCAGGTCCAGGTAGTTTGTCATCACATCCTGTTTACTGACCTTTGATAAAACAAAGTAGAAATCCAGCCTTTCAAAAACATCCTCTTTGGCCTCGACCTTCCTAAAATATGCTTATCCAAAACACACAAAGACATCCTTGTGAACTAAATCCAATCCTTTCTTTTCAGCTCCGTCCAAAAGGCTGATATGTGACAAAAGACACTAAATTGCTTTGGAGGTAACTGAAGGAAAGCGTGTTAATTGCTGAGGCTGTTTTGGCACTGAAGGTTGAAAGACCTCCTTCAAAAGACAGCTTGTATCCGTTGTATTTTTAGAGAGGGATTGATTCATCCCACTCTTTTGATTTGAGATTGAGAAGGCACTGTATTTTTTCTTCTTCTATTTAATGGATACATTTAAAAGCCCACTAAATGATAAATTTACATTTCTGATATATCATCATCATCAGAGATGATTTGTCAGCTCTGCCATTAAGTTTCAAAGAAATAAATCTTGTGGTTTCCTGTATCAGCTGAGCTGCCCTTGGCTCTGACAAGCCTCATTACACCCTTCAGTGAAAAAACAGCCAAAGGCCCCTCGCTGATTCGCCTTGTCAAGGCATGACTGCCAGGCTAATGGCCCTGCAGGCTAATTGTACCTCATAAGCTTCTTCTCCAGGGACTGAAAATCACAAGTTCCTCATGTCAAGCAAGTCACAGTAATTGCAATTAAACAAGATGGACCGTGTAAAACAAATATGTTTTGTAGCTGTTTTAGACATCAAATTAATAAAAAGATAAACTTCCATTTCTTACAAAAAATGGAGCTCAAAGTTATTTAAACTGAAGGGAAATAAAATGAAAGACAGGTTTAATTTTACACAGTTAAAATGGTTACTACAAAAAAGCACAAGAACCATGTTTTTCTTGACAGACAATGTTATTTCACGTGTGAATTCGACATTCAATCACATGGCATTCCGCCTGCAGCTTACTTTTTCATTCATCACTGTAGTCATTTTAAACCTTTATTTTTTTTCCTAAACCTGATAAGTGGTTTTGTTGCCTAAACCTAAACTGCCACCGCTCGAAAAAAGTTAACCACATGTTTCAACGTTTACCAAGAGCAAATCATCAGCATCAAGATACTACGGAAAGGCCCCACGTCATTATTAAAGCCACGTTGGAGGCTTCTGAATATGACCAGTAGGAATGAGATCACATTGCATTTCTAGATTGAGCAAAGTCCATGTGCTTGTGAGGCCTAGAGATGTGATTAAAAGCTCAAAAAAGAAGGTAGACTGTCTTGTAAATCATAATAGAAATGTTTTGAGAGGATTTGAAAGACAGTTTAAAATCAGCAGTAATTTCAATATTATTATGTTATAATTGGCAGAACTGTTGGAGACCTTGACCTGTTCCTATTGTTTCCACTGACAGTCCTGAGGGTTCAGACTGGTGTGACTGTAAATGCGTTCAGCTCAGACGCACAGACACAGGGGTTAAGTGAATTACTCTGAGCTATCATAAATCACAGACAGTTAACGCATCAAGCTGATGGACAGAAAGTAAAATAGTAACAATAATTAAGGATGATTATGTCAGGATTGAATAGACTTTGAGACAGATAGATGCTTCTGTCTCACTAATTAAGCTGTTCAAGAGTTTGCAGCAGCACTGACGAGACAGACAAGTTCTTCTGCGGGAGGAATTAGAATAAAATAATTCTCAGACAAGTAGAATGTGATACAGTGGCAAAACAAAATCATTAATTCTTCATCTCAATCGTGACCTTTGTCCACCACCTCCAGCCCACACGGATCTGCTGTCTGTCTGGAGGGAGAAGAGATCAAACCAGAAAGACGTTTTCCACGTTACAGTCAGAGAGCAGGACATGACCGGAGCAAAGAGCAGAGAATCAATCTGAAGTCAGATTTGAAAATGGCTTCCTTATCTCTTTGTCTCCTCTACAGCCCCTAACATGATGTGTGTCAGAGCTTTTCATCATAGTTGATGTATGTTATATCCCAACTGAACATTTTAAAACACTATGTACGTTACAGACTGAACAGAGACTGTTCTCACTAGAAATATCAATGCATTGGTCATTTTGTCAAATATTTATAATGAGCTATATGTAAAGTTTTCCCGACAAGCTGTCTCTTTCTGGTTGTGCAACACATCACGTTGTCAATAACAACTCAAACATTAACAAACACAAGATGCATCTTTTTTCTGTGGAAACCCAGTTCATTTTCACATCATATTGAATTCACATGAACTGTCAAAACAGAAAACACATTTGTGAATTAATCTGTGTTTTCTTAAACGTTTTGCCAAAGACGGAACATCAAATCCACGAGAAGGTAGAAGTTTAAGACAGGAGCAACTTTTAAATGAAAGATTTCTATATTATTTATTTACATTATTAATATTTTGTTTATTTCAGGAGTATCGCAACGCAACAACAAGTTACTACAAACAATCATAAGAGACACTCACAGACTTTCAGTGCATCTGAATTTCTCTCAGGTCAAGTAATGTGTTTCAACCAAAAGGAAAAACATTAAGGAAATGGTGAAATGTAAAAAGAGAAGGAAAAGAGATATGAGACTAAATAAAGAGATGTGTGGAACAAACTCTCATGTAACGTATTCCAACATGGGCCGAATGAAAGAGCAGCAGAGAACGAGAGGAGACAGAAAGAGAGGAATAAAAGGCCGTTTTTGTTCGACACATCAGCCTTCCAGGTGTGGAAATAAAAGAGCGAGCAGACGGGACACTGGAGCCGAGTGTTCAGATGGTGAAAGGAGCTCCTCAGGGAGATCAAGCACACAAATCTGCTCCTCTCCTCTCTCTCTCTCATGTTTATCAAGGACGAATCTCAGTCATCCTTTGATGAGCCGCTGATGAACCAAGAAGCAGGGCAGCCATTGTGTCAGTTTAAAAACACCTGAGATCTGTTAACCTACACTCATCAATGGCTGCACTTGAATTACATTTTTTTTCATCCTACTTTTTGTTATTCTTTTTGAATGAAATCAGAGTCACAATACACACAAAGGAATTGACAAGGAAATTAAAAAGGATGATGGTTAAATGTGTTATTTTCATGCTCACAAGCAACTTTGAGTTATCACAAGGAAATAAATAGATATAATATATATATATATATATATATATATATATATATATATATATATATATATATATATATATATGTATATAGGTAAAATGTTATTAATGCCAGTAATTAATTATTTCTCAAGCAGCATTGAGTATTAAGTATTCAGATCCTTCAGTAAAAGTACTAATGCCACACAAGTAAAAGTGCCAAATTGAACTTAAATAAGTAGAATTATCTTAAGTGTGAAAAGAATAATAAATAGTAAAATATGTTTTTGCAAATGACAAAGTAAAGCAACAAAAAACGGTCTTTTAGTTATATTGTTTTTGTATGCGTTTTGTGTGACAAGCTAAACATTAAAACTACATTAAAAATAAAGATGTTTGGTTTGACTTAATTTACTTTAATGTAACGACGTCTGTTTTAAATGCTGCAGATGCACTCAGACATTTTTTCCCCACCTGACAGACATTAAAGAGTTAAATGCAACATAAAGCACTCTAATTGGAGCATTTATGTCCATTCCCTCACTAATAGGATGCGGTGACAAAGCGCTAACAGATTAAAGACGAGCGTTTTCTCACAGCCACACTGCCAACAGCCTGGTTAATGCATTCCTTCTTTGTGAATTTGAGATGATCACTCAGAGGAAAGTTAAAAAAGGGACACTTGAATCTGTTCCTGGTTGTTATTGAGATGATATCCTCCATCCTCCTCCTTGTTGAATTGTTGCTGGTGTGCTTTATAGAGGCAGATTAACATTCAGTGTCTGTCTTCAGAGACAGAGGAGGCTTCAAGCAGAACTTTGATTACATTTTAGAAACAAAAATCTCTGACTGAGAGATACTCATACTCTGTTCTGAGTAACTGCTTCAGATTAAGTTGTATATTTAATTATTTTAGATTCAAACTTCTTAAATCTCTGATTAGGAAAAGTTTTGAACATCTACTTCTTCCCCCGGTAGATTAAAGGGGCACTGTGGTTGTTTTCTCTGAAATCTGCAGATTGAAAAGCTGTGTTTAAATGCATTTTTATTACATACAGTTAGTCCTTTTCCCCCGATGGAAATCATACAGTATATCCTCCATTTAACTAGCCATGATAGTTTGATGTCAGCAAGTCTTGACGCCAGGAAAACATTGTACGTTTCTGCAAACCACGGACACGTTATGTTTTTGCATTTGGTCAGAGCAGGTGACGTAGTGTTCCTGGCAACCATTGTTAAAAGTTATGTGGCGTAAGAAGCGAGAAAGTTCATTGAGTGCAGATGGCAATGGTTGTCGATTGGACAAACAAACACAGGACTTTCACCCAGGAGATCACTGTTTGTGTCCAGTGTGAAACCAAAAGTAAACGCTAGTCCGCTGAGGATGGTTACGGTTATGATATGTTGTTACGTTATTATTTGAACATAAACCATGACCTTTTTTCTCACCTTATCCAAGTATTTCTGTTGCCTGAACCTAAAAAGTTATTTCACAACGTTAACCACAAGGCCTTGTAGGTTTCTGTAAGCGTGATACGAGGCTGATATGAAACGTAATTATGAAAATATTCAACATATAAATTCAACATATCCAGTAGTTTGCATGAACGTACTGTATAATGCCAACGTTTTTTTTCTGAGGACTGGGTTGTGTCCGCAGCTGGAGATTGTATGTATCAATTATAACACCAAAGCTTATAATTATCTTCCATTTTAGTTTCTTCCTCGGCACATTAACCAGTCTGAGATGACACTGAAACGTGCTTAAAAGGAAGCGAGAGGGAGTTTGTTTGTGGCTGTGCTAACAGATGTTTCCAGCTTGAACACTGTCATGTTGGCAGAATGTCTGTGTGGGCTGTTGAAGGGCCAGTCGACACAGTGCGCCCACACTGAGACAAACCATTTCTCATTCCCCATCCGGATTCAGCTCTGCCAGCCAGCTGTAAAGTTGTCAGACGTTCACATTAATTCATGGCCCTGTCCTGCTTTGTCTTCTCCAGTTAATTACCACGCAGACCTTTGTGTTTGTGGTATTTGGATATGTGGACTTAGTGTCAATGTATCATTAAAAAGAAAACATAAGTTGGCAAAGTTTACAATTAATTGCACTTCACAGTTAACTTCTGTCAACTCCTAAGACTTAAATATAAAGGTTTTGAAATTTCCGATCTCCTACAAGAAAAAGTACAATGGAGATCCTACTTGTAAACTCAGTGTGAAGACATAGTAATAGTAAAGAGTAATGCTCCAGACGGAAAGTAAAAAAATAAATGCAAATTAACAATTATAAATCACTTTTGAAGACGGCAGCCATAAATTACCCTCAGCACTACAGTCATCCACCTGTCAGTAGAGAGAAGTTGTTGTGCATTCGGAAATAAGAACCTTGTTATGTTTGATTCAGCGTTCACTGTAAAATAATTTAACAACATTTCCCTCACGGCAAAGTTTTTGAGCTCTGAACACCAGAGCTCAACACAGAGATCCTTTTTTGTATTTTCGGAGCTGCAGGGCAGACACACACACACATAAACACACACACCTACACACCTACACACATTTGATGCAGACTTCATTATTCTTTTGATGATTGTTGATGCGTTTAAAGGAGTGCAGGGAAACGTGAGAATCCCCTGATGAGGAGCAAAAGCAGAACTGAAGCAGCTTCTAACATGACTTAAAGGGTTTCTCTCCACCTGCTGCTACACGTACTGTTACTCTCTCTCTCTCTCTCTCTTCAAGATTCAAGATTGGAGGGGCTTTTAACACCCGACATTTGAGACAGCAAGGAAAAAATCCAGCTAATACTGAACTCTGAATGGAATTAAGGAAGCTAGAATTTATTTTATTTTATAATATTTTAGTTATATCTTACTTATTTAATATTCTTTCCTGTGTAATTACTTATTGAATTATTTATAATACTTGTTTTGATCTTGTTTTTTATTCATGTCTCTTTGCACTATCCTCTCTGCTGCTGTAATCCTGTAAATTCCCCCCGCTGCGGGACTAATAAAGGATTATCTTAAATCTTCTTAGAAATAGAAGTAAAGAGAGAGGGAATGTTTGGTGTGCAGTGGGAAGAGGAGGATTGCAGCTGTGGTTTTGCTTCTTTCTTCAAATCACCTCTGCTTCACCCAGACCCATACCATTAAATGACCAAAATTCTGATAAAAAAAAATGCTATATTCAATTTGAACAATAACTAATATCATGTGGATACAACATCATCATGCAAACATAATTTGCACAGCTTTGGTTGGAGCAGAGAGGTATTTGTATTTAATGGGAATATAAGTTCAGGCAGTGGTGCTCATGCATGCAGGAGGCCAACATGAAAAAGCGTACTTAAACATCTCCACCGCGGTCTATTACGGTTGATTAAATCAGTGAAGCAGGTAACAGCAGTTTGTCGGTGAGTCTCCTGAACCTTCAGCCCGACTCTGTGGCTTTTTCTCTGCTGTCATTAACAACCCGGCTGCAGCTCTGTTCTGCTCTCTGAGCTGTAGGCAAAGTCAGCCGCTAAAGAAGGAGGACAATTACACATGTAATGAACACTGCCGAGAGTAAGGATTAAAACTTAAACTGAGCCAGGTGTACTGCTGAATGAGAGAGAGAGAGTCGAATGTGCCTCCAGGTTTGTGAAATGAAGACAGAAGTACGAGAGGGAAAGGTGGGAGTGAATAAACAATCAAGCTAAAGTGATGTGTTTTGTTTGTCTGTCTGCTTGTTCATCAACAGGATTATTGGATAACTACCGGTCCGGATTTTCATAAAACCTGGTGGAAGTGTGTAGAATGGGCCAAGGTAGGACCCATTACATTTTTGAAGCGGATCCGACTCACTGGGCCAATACGCAAACGATTTTTCCAACCTCGTAAACATTGCGACACATGGGCATCTGGCCTTGGCGGAGGTCTGTGCTTGTGGAGTGGCCCCTCTAGTTTTAGATGGTTCTTCATCAGTGGCATGGTTCCAGATCAGATGGACACAAAGAGATTAAAACACTTCAGAAAAGCACTTGTTATTTCTCTCCATGTTGAGTGGAGTTCAGAGCAGTCGGCTGCTTTCTAATCAAACATTGTTCAGTGTTGAAGTTTTAGAGTTTTGGGTTTAACAAAGGCTTCAACTGATTGAACACCTCCCGCGTTTTAAAATCATGTCCCCGCAGACTTTTGCAAAGAAGATAAAAGTGTTTTTATTCAGGAGCAGAAACTGGTGTTCGCTGCAGTGAGAGAGCTGGCTTAAAGCTCTGCCTCTCTCTGATGACCTTATTTTCTCTAAACTATAATTCAGAGGTCTGGAGTTAAGCGGCCTTTTGATCTAAATGATGTTATTAATCAGCCGCCAGAGGAGAGGAGCCACTAATGACCTTTATAATGAGAGGGCCAGAGTCAACATGCCTCTTCTTCTCTGCTCCACCTCCTGTCGTGAACTCTTCTTCCTCAGCCGTTGCTCTTTTGTCCTTTCTAGTCTTTTCTTTTGTTCTCTCTCTGGCTCTGCTCTGGCTGAGAGGAAGCATTTATTAAACAGTGCTACTTTTCTGTGTTGATACCTTCATGCCATGCTTGCTTCTGCATCTCACCTGTAGAACACATTTTTATAAGGCATGCAATACTCACCTTATGAACTGTCACCCTAGTTGATAATGAGACACTGTGACTTTGTATGATGGGTGACTTTTTTATATTACTAATCCTGATATAATTGGCCTTAAGATCTCTGCATTTAGGAGCTAAACCCTGTGAGTCACTTCATTTTGTACATTGCTTATAATTAAAACATGCTGTTCCCTGCAACACTAAGAGCTTTGTTGAAAAAATTGTTTTAAACTTAAATTAGGAAGTCACATAGAGAGAAATAATTACCAGATGTGCATCACAATCGTCTATAATAATGTAATCTAAGCTATATGCACACACAAAAAAGACTACTACGACTACTATTGCTTTATTAACTAGATGTTGTTACTTTTCACTGCAGGTTCTCATCTGACTTATCGGTGAAGACAAACAGAAAACATGGGACTTAAACTGCTGTGAAACAAGGAAAAACACCGTTTTCACAAAATGGAAATAAAATTAACTTCAAGAAAAAGAATAAACGCAGCATCAAATAAAGATCTGAAGCTCTGATCCTAGTATTTTGTTGGGCATGCTTGTTTTTGATTGCTCAATACCGTAAGTGCTGACAATGAATTTGCATTGTATCTACAGTAATTAGGATTGTCCATTTCCTTTGGTAGATTGCCGTGGGATGTTTATCTGCCACTTCTCTGCTCGTGTGGATGCAAATTAAAAGGACTTGTAGCCTCCTTTGTCAACACGGTTTATGTAAAAATTAAATATATGCTTGTCTAAGACTGACAAATACAAACAAAGAAGTATTTTTGTGTATTTTTTTATGTTTCAGGGTCAGAGTTCAGACATGAAGAAAGAAAACAATAAAGAGAAGTTTTGATATCGATTAAACACAAATGATTATGATCTATTTACCAATCGATGGAGTTTATTTGTCCTCTGTTGGCTTCCTCTGCGAAGAGAAAGAGGTCACGTTTCTCCTCTGGTCATGCTCCTGTCCCCACATGGTTTCTATGGAAACCGAGCCGGCAAATGAACACGGTGAAACAGATCAGAGTGATCCACAGAAAATCTCTTAACAGGAAACAGCAGATAAAGTGAAACTTTCACTTGGAGGGAAATTGAAATTAGCTTTTAGGTATTTTCTAGATTTGAAATGGCCCTGGAACATGATAGTATCTCTCTGTCAGCTGTCATGCTAGTATCAGCAAACATCCAGCTGGCCGGCAGAGAAAAGATACGAGCCTGCCGTCACAGAGACCAGACACACATCAGACAGGACAGTGCTGTTGCATTCAAGTCCCAGTTTTCAGATTTTACATTTGTACACTGACAAATCAACGTTGACTTATTTTAACCCCAGTTTGTTACATACAGAACTATCGTGGTACAAACTTACATACTTATGTTAACACAAACCACAATCTTAATCTCAAACGTTTTCAGCCTTTGGGCCACTGACAGAGTGTGACATTTGTGTTAACTTACACTCTTTGCTTTAAACAGGCTTTCTGCAAAAACAGAACCCGCTACTTATATGCCCACACTGTTCAGATCAATTTACAGACCACAATGTGAGTGCAATTCAGTGTTTCAAACAAAGATGGCCACAGAAATGTTGACAGAAAAAAACCGAAACGCAGCATTACTTTGTGCAATCCTACTTTAAGCAGATAAAAAATAAAAATACATAGCCTCAGATGGATGGAGGTTAAAGACAATATGGTGTCTGTTCTTCGGCCTTCTGTTTATGTTCAGTTTTATATCACAAATCTCAAGAATATGATATTAGCTACATGTAAAACACTTCTCCAGTTTATAATAGATCTTTAGACAGCAACCAGATGGAAACTAAACTGCAAGACTAGAATTTTCCACCTGATCCTGGACCTAGAAATCCAGCTGATTGTCTGAGACTCCTGAACTTCACCTCAAACGACAACAGCTCTGTGTTAAAGTTCATCCGTATTCTAAAATGAGGGGAAATTTGGAGCTTAAATCTTAACTATAAATATCAACCTTATGGTGGTTTTGGAATCACCAAAATCAGAAGGATTCATACTCAAGGGACCATGAATTCTTGCACATAATTCCAACCAATCCATCCAGTAATTGGTGAGATAATTATTTCAGTCTAGACCAAAGTGGTGGACCAACAGACCAGCATCAATAGAGCCTAAAATCCAATTACATGCCATAATTCCAGTCCAGTTTTGAGTAATTTTGACAAACATAAGTGACTGAAATTAATATTTTAATATGCACTTTTAGTGTCACAATCAAATCCTCTCCTAATAACAAAAAGGAGAAGATACTGTGAGAATAAAGCCAACTGAACCTGAAATGTCACAAATAACACTCCAGTGGGAGTTTAAAGATTGTAATTATATCTAATTATGTGTGGAGGAAACAAAACATCACTTAGTTAAAGATTAATGGATGGACAATAAATTCACACACACGCTCAACTCTCCATCAGTGGCTCAGAGCCAAGATAAATTAAGTTTCTAGAAAAACTTTGTCCTGAATGTCTGCTTCCTCTTTGTGTGGCAGAGTGTGAGAAAAGTCTTCATTATTCTGTCTCTGAAGTGTTGGCAGAGAGTTCCCTGCTTCTCTTTTTAAAACACAGTCAACAATAACTCTCCACCTGCAGAAGGCTCATCATTAAAATGTTCTGCACATGGGTGTAAAAGCAGCCATGTATTCACACAGCGTGCAGGCTCAGCTGGGACTGTTCTCGACACTTTTTATAGGTATAAATACGGACTATTGCAGGAGACACACATTAGAGGTTTCGCTGACGACCAACTGTACATTTTTAGCAAATTTGTTGTTTCAAATTTGTTGTTTTAAATAGTTTCTCTATGAATCATTTCAAAACAGTTTAGTTATTCTGAAAATGCTTTATTTGCATTGCTAAAAACAAGGCTATTTTTCTTAGCTCATGAAAAGTCAAAATGTTGGAGATGCGTGTTTATCACAGGACAGCAGCTCTATTGGCTCGGTGCGTTGAGCTAAACGCTAACATCAACATGCTGATGCTAACATTATGATGTGTGCAATGTTTACCATGTTCACCTTCTGACTTTAGCATGTTACCTTACTAACATTTGCTAATTTGCACTAAATACAAAGTAAAGTTGAGTATGATGGGAATGTCAGTAGTTTTGTCAGCATTTGGTCATAAACCAAAGTATTGGACAAATTGAAAAAAGGACCGGATGATGGTGTTAGATGAAAAGTCAGGGGATCATCAACGTTATAACAACTCATCCTGAGAGGGACCTAAATGTCAGTAACACATGTCATGGCAGTGTATCCAAGTTCTTGAGATATTTCACTTATAAACCAATTATTCTCACCTCATTGTGGCGCTATAGGAAACGTCAGGGGGTCACCAATATGCAGGTGCAAAGAGGCCTTTAAAACCTGGTTCAATTTTTGCTCTGCTGATGCTTTCATACCAAACTCCCCAACCACCTCCTATCACGCTTTTAGTTTTGTTGACTCTAACAACTGATGTGCATATATTTGTTGAAGGGAGAGAAGTTCTCTAAAAGCTTTTTTACCAAACTTTGCCTTGAATAACGAAAAGGTCCCTGACTGAAAGTGCTGTTTTATTCAGCTTTGAAAACTTCAGCACTTGATGTTTTGAATCTCACATGGTAAGCTCTTTTTGTAAGTGCTTTTGAGATAACAGTAGACACACTTTTACGCATGAACTAATTATGAGTTAATGACTTTGCCCCGCGGTAAACAGCAACATGCCTCTGGCTGCCTCGAGGCAGACAGCTGGTCTGGGATATGTGACCGTCCTCCTTCTGTTCTCCAGAGCTACAGACTCTGTTTCATTTATTGTAGCTCATAAAGGATTAACAGCTTTGGACTGCAACTCAAGTTCCCCAAATGCATTGAATATTGATTAAAGTGATCTTTTGTTCATGATTTTTGTCTTATTATCCAGAGTTACAGTGGCACAGAGCCTATATGACAGCGAAGTGTCTCTCTGGAGACTTTAAATTGAGTTTTAACAGCTTCTCTTTTATCAGAGCTCAATGCTCATCCCGTCTGTTCACACAGTGAAACTGGCCAAGAACGTCCTTCAACTTCAACAAGTTCCAGTCAAGTCCGAATAAGTCCAATTCCCACTGGACAGAAACACCTCCTGTTGTTGTCGCTGTGATGAAATGACCTTGGACTTGCTGTGTTTGGGAGAATTTGAAACAAAGCCGGCAGACACTTTTTATCAGCGTTCAGCTGCAGCAGATCAAGAGTCCTCAGAGAGCCAGACATCCACAGTTAAACAGGTTTGTTTGGAGCTTTTCTCTGGAGGAGTAAAGCTGCAGGTTTATTATTTAGTATCTGAGTAACACAGTTGCATCATTAGCTGTCTCCCTAATGACCTCATTATCTGGTTAACAAGTAATTAGAGTCAGGTGTGTCTGCAGCATCTAACAGTGGCTGTTGAAAAGCTCTGTCGCTGTCCGTGGTGCTGAAGTATGATGAGGCGGTGTGATGTCTACTTTTTGATTCACAATATCCCAGGAGTGAGTTTAAGGGATGAAGACTTAATTAGCAGAGTTAAGTTAAATTCAATTCATTATCACATTTAAGCCTTTGACAGCAATTTAATCTTATTTTAATCTTATTTGTGTTGTTTGCTACATGCCAAGAATTTGTAACTTGTTCCACCTCCGTGTATGAACACAATGACTGCTGGTGGAATTGACTGCCATGCAATGGTCCCTAGCTAGAAATCCTGCCAAAAGCAACAATTTTGATTGGCCGACTGAGAACGTACACCCAGTCAGTTGATCAAAGGTGAACTCTGACCTGCGAATGCGGCACAGCATGCTGGGGAGTTCATCGAAACAGGAAATGCTCATTTGAACTGTGCAAGCTTCGTTAGAAATGACAGGACAACAGTGTAATCTTGAGAGGGAACGCTTTGCATTATTTTTGGTACTTTTTTTAATGAGTCTGTCGACCCAACAACTCCTGTAAAAAGATTTCCTTCGTCCTTCCTAGATTGTGAAACTCACAGCTGTCACATGTCTGTTCTAAATCTTTGACCAAATCTTTGACCATAAAATCGGAAAATCAAATGTTCAGCGATCACTGTCAGGGCATTAAATGTGTGAGGAAATAAAGTCGTCCAACAATGACAGGTGCTTTACGAAGGGTTTCTGAGTTGCCATTCATTTTTCCCCAATTACATTCTTTAGGGGCTCTTATTATCGTAGCCTCTGCACTACAGGAGCGGCAGCTTTCACCCAGCTGTCGCTCAGCCTGGACCAGGTCGGTGGTTAACGGTCACTTTAGCTTCAGGTCACAGGGAGCCTTCAGTCAGTCCTCTGGAATGATTAATTGACCTTACAGGCTGAGCAGCCACACAATGTGTGTGAATTCCATTATATAGCTCAGTTTCAGCTTTCAAATGTTCCTGCAGAAAAAAATATGAATCATGGCTGAAATACACAGTCTGTGTGTCTGCGTTAAGATTAGGATATGAATTTGTATTAGTGTCCATTTGCACAGTTATCGAGGCAAAACAAACTTCACATTGTCTGACCTTATTTGTTGATGTCTATAATAACAACAACAATAAAAGAAAAGTTAAACAGGCCTAACATAGTGAGCATGATGCTGCTTTAGTGCCCGAGGCTACTGTTTGGTTGTCGAGATCGAGATTTTAATTTTGTTTCTACCTTTATAATTTGTATTTTAAATGGGGTTACGCTGTATTTCTAATGTCTTTTATACATTATGCAGAGAACATTAAAATGCCTTTGGGTAAGAAATGGGAGCCTAATTTATCATTTGCTACAGGTTTAAATATGTTATAATTCAATTGTGAAATGTGAAAACAACTTTTTCACTCCTGAATTATTTAAACATAAGCTGTGTGATTTTGTTGGTGACAACAGAACCGGTTAGTTAACTATTCTTGCTTTTATTTTCATGTGTAAATTATATATTTTATTTTTCTGAATTTTATTGCCCTAGAATCCTTAAACACAGTGGGGGAAATCCACTTAGATCATTTTCCAGGAAACTTTATTTCTTTGTGTGTGTATTCAGCTTTCATCCCTCTTACTCTACGTCAGGTCACTGAGAGACTTTGAGTCATTAAACAACTCCGTCCTCTGAACTGCGCCTCAGAGCACTCAGCAGAAACGTATCTGGTGAGCATTTCCATTAAAGCAGATGATTAAAGCAGGTTGGATTTAATGACTGGACGCATGGAGAGCTGAAGAGGTGGCTGTGCCGATGTTACGGTTTAGTGTCGTGAGTTATTATTATTACTGCCTTATTAACATTTTAATTATTAAAGTTTGCAATTTGTTTGCAATGTGTGAACTAAGTTTATTAAGCTTAAAGCAAATATATAAGAACCTTCGGATGAAGTGTTTGACATTCAAACGAAATCAGAGGAGGAAAAACTCAAACCTGGTCCTTAAACATTGATTAAGGACCACTGGTTAGATGTTCAGGCACTGAACTGGTTAGATGTTCAGGAGTTCGGGGAAAATCAAAATCAAGACCATCCTGATTTCTTATATTCTAATAAAAATGATTGAAAGGAACTTAAGATGCTTTAAATTGTTATTCTTTATTTGTTTTTAATTTTCTTTACCCTTTTTTAGATGAGTGACATGTTTTTGCATGTTTGATGAGTCATTTGCCAGATTAAAACCAATAAGCAAAGTAGAAGATATAGTGTTGAGGCTTACATTGTGTTGAAGATTGAGCATATTGTCCTTATATGTATATATGTGTGTTTACTTGCCTTTACCTAAAAGTCATCTGTGGTGGAACCATTGTTGCCTACACAAAATTAAACTGTGAAAGTTTTTTATTTAGTCTTCTCCTACTGCCAAAATGAAGTCACTGCTGAGGATGCTTGAGGAAATTATGCATCACCACCTGATTGAAGTGTTTTCAAGGACTTGTTCGCCCTGGAGGCACTACTAGTTCATGAAGTCAGGACATGAAGTCATGCCGGTTCTTGATTGGCCAAGACAGAGATCACATCAAGGACTTTTTACTCAAACATGTATTAAATGCATTAGGTGTAAAAACGCAAACATAAAATCTTCTTAAGTTCCCTCTTAAGTACACATCCCCATTCATTTGGAGTTGTGTTTGGAAATATCTGGTTCTTTAGCAGCTCATTGTTAACTCTGTCTCGATGCCATTTGGTGTTTGATAGTTAGCATAAAGTGGGTTTATTTGAGCTTTTCTGCTGGAAAAAAGCTTCCTGCTGCAGTTGGAAATGATGTGATAGCAGTGAGAGCGAACTAAAAGGCTGCATAAAACAAAACAATGAGTTGATAGATGTGGAAATACTCTGTAGAGTTGAGTTGAACTATAGGTGGTAATTCTCTGTGGGCTTACTACAAGTGGCCCCTTTCACATTGCACATAGACCTTTTATCCATTATTTACATACAAAGTGCAGTTTTTAAGGACTTGTTTCTTCCACTTTCCAAAAGACAGGAAAGAATCAGAAACTCAGATAGATATATGTCATGTTTTACAGATATTCCAACTTCAGAAAAGTCAAGACCTTCAGTGTTAAAACTTTTGAGATACTGAAGAGCAAACTGTCAGGAAAGTGTTTGATGGAGCCGCAGACGGCAGAGAAACAGACACAGAAGTCCTGTGAAGCTCAACAAGTGGAGCATCTCCTCCACGGTCACTGGTTTTATTTCCACTGGGACCGTCTCAGCTCAGAGTCCATGCACTCTCAGCACTGTGAGCGGCTGCAGATAAGAGCTGCATGTACATCTGATGACACTGAGGTGTTGATATCTGTCTCTGTCTGCTGCTTCCGTCTCTACATGCTGCATCATCTTGTTGGTGCAGAAAGACAAAGAGGAGAAACTGTTGCTACCCAGAAAAAAGAAGTAAAAACCCTCCTGGATGCCTGGTTGAGCCAAAACTTTCAGTCTGACGGCCTCCTGATAGCATCCAGTGGAGACCGGACTCTTCCAAAGGTTTATCAGCAGCAAACAGCAGCACAATTACACCACAATCTACAATGGAAACGATTACTGGAAACAGCTTCTGCAAATTTACATAACTCAGACTGACTGCCTGTCTCTCTCTCTCAGCATCTCTGCTTCTCTTTTCATTCTTCTCTCTTCGATCCTGCAGCATCGCGGCATTATTCTGCGCTCCACGGTTAAACCTGTTTACTAGAATTACACAGAGTAAAAGGTCGCTGTGATTTCCAGGACTGTTGTGTTGCTCTGGCAGGTTTCAGTAAAACAGCGATTAGTGATGGAAACATGGAGAAAACATCATCTTCTCCCTCCAAAGCCGCTCACCAAACACAAACATCTCCACTTCCTGCCAACACGCCTCCTCCATCGCCACAGGCAACAGGTTTTTTTTTCTTTTTAAATCTATCATGGCCACCCAAGTTTTTTTTTAGATATTATGGGGGAAATTGTGTGGAGAATTTCTTTCCCACAGCACAAAGTCTGAGATCCTGGATGGAGGATGAATAGAAAAAAAGTGTATTTCCCTCAAGAGGCTCATAGTGACAGAGAGGGCAGATATTATGCAAATGACTTCAGACATCAAAGTGTGTGTGATGTTTTCCCACTGGAAACTTGTTGACAGCAAATGACTGGAGAAGTGGAACTTGTTGGGAGTAATCAGGCAAGACAGCGAAGCTGGAAGCTGGAAGCCGACACGGTGGTCAAACCTAACAGAGCATGTGAAATCACAAACGTCGTTCCTCCTGCTTTTGTTCGACAGCCTCCCCGCGGAGCAGGAAGCTCACAGATCTAACCAAGCATGCTGTGTTAGCAGATGCTGGGACGATCGGCAGGATTCATTTAATGATTTCAGATGGAGCTGAGGCTGCTTCTAGTGTCTTTAAAAAAAAAAAAAAAAAAAAAAAACACACACAGAGGAAAAACAAAACAACCGTTCAGCCTTGAAAACTGAGGTTTAGGATGAGACAGTTTTCCTCGTGTTATCTTGTGCACTGAATACATTTACTGGAGACACTGTTTAGAAGAAGCTTGGCGACAAATCCCTGAGCTGTTTCTTCACACTTGCTTATGCTAATCTGCTCCATTATTTGCCCTTGATGGAGGCAGCTGCACCCTCCAGGCATGTTGGAGAAGATGTTAGCATTGATCTGATATCGTGGCTCCCAGCAGCGACCTGTGTCACAGCTACAGTACAGCCAGGAGACATTCATGAGCTTGGAATAACACAGGGATGCAGATGCTCTCATTGATAGTTTCTGTGGATAAAAGCATCTGCTGTGACTTTAAAATGGAACTGAAAATGTCTTGAATGTTTTTTTTTCTTTCAACCAAAAGATATTCATCCCTGCTACGTGCATATCTGCTGAGTGTGGAGATGCGCAATGCTGTTGATGTTGACTCTGAATTAGCTCATAATCCCAGTAAAATACTAGTTTTCTACCCTTCAATTTAAGGTTGACACACTGTTTGATACAGTGAGAACATTCTGAGTGGAGCTTACAAAAGGCAAACAGAGCACATCTTTGTTTTCTTTGTGCATGAAAAATAGCCGTAAACTGGATTTATGCTGATTATCCAAAAGGTCTGCACGACTAACATACTAATCTGGATATCTCATCATATTAAAACATTATATTCTTCATTTAACTGATTGTTTTCACTGGATTCAGTGTCACCAAATCTCTGCAGAGAAACAAGCAATCTAAAGTCCAAAACATACATGCTGGAATACATGCCTTTGTGAAGTATACAACATTCAGAGTTATGTGATGAAACATTAATCAGTTACACCATACAGAATTCATATGCAATGACAAAATGTATTTATCTGATTTATTCAGTAAGTGTCATGTCATTTTTTAGTCACTATTCTTGTGAAGAGAGAGAATGTGGCAACACGTAATGAGAGTTAGCTCCTCAGGCTACAGGTTCTAATGTCTGACTGTGTTTGAGTGTCGGGAGAGGGAAGGACAGATGGTGTGATAGTGGATGAAGGCAGAGGGTTGGAAAGCGTCATTTCATTCTGACATTGTGTCTCAAAAACAACCAAAACATGAAATACATGAAAAATGTTTATATCCTGTGGTACCAGTGTTTTCAAACACCTTTCTGAGATTAAGAGTACATGACATCCACACCTTCAATATGTTTGGTTCAGTTATGTCAACTATGCTTTAAGAGAAACGTATTTTGTCGTGGATTACATTTGCTTTAGACATGTGAAAAATCAGTTTCAAATGAGTTTGTAAATGTCCACAAAAGCAAGAGGTAGGGCCGGCGTATTCGTCAGAAAAAAACAGGGCTTTCACCAGCTGTTTGTGTCGCTTGTAAACTAAACCAAGTACTATTCCCAAAACCAAACCAAGTACTATTGTTGTGCTTTTGTTTTGTTTCAGTTTCATAGTCATTTAAGGCCAAAACCTTTCCAAGTAGATTCATATTGTTTTATGTTATGTTTTGTTTCAATTTACAGCATTAACATAATGTTTCAAACAGTTAATATGACCAAAAATATGTTTCCCTCAAAAGGTAATTGAGAATGAAGTTTAGATGTTAGAGAATGTCATTATGTAGGAGACAGGGTTGGACAAGTTCTTTTTAGGATAATTGGTGTTTGGCAAACAATCAATGAATAATGACAAACTGTGACCATGATAGTAGAAACATGCACTAAAAAACACACGAGTTCTTACCTCCTTTTTCTCATCTGCTGCTTCTGCAGCAAGAGACTCAAGGTTTACTGAGGAGTCGTAAGAACTGGCATCTTTGAATGTTCAATCAATACGGGCATGATATTGCTGAAAAAGAGCCTGGAGAAAGTGGATAAAGAGGAATAAATAACACAGCGGATTTTCTTTTTATCTCACTTAAAAATAAATTAAAAGGAGAATGATGGAGAACATTGAAGGTAATGAGGTTAATGGAGATCTTCCTCTTACTTTGAACTGCTTTCCTGGAGGCGAAGCTACCAAGGACATTTACGACTGTGTGGCTAAATGACACACACACACACACACACACACACACACACACACACACACACACACACACAAATGGATATTCAGCCGTTGAATCAGAGGTCAGTGGATTTCACGGTGAAGCAGGTTCACTTAGCAAAGACGGGAAAGTGGAGATTTGCCGAGCATTAAATTACCATTTATTAAGCAGTGAATTGAGACCAGGAATTTCAAAGACTCGGGGTCAGTTTAGTCAGGGTCAATTTAATCTTTATTAATCCATTCACAAAATGAATATTCAAATGGGCAAATTGTATTCAAGTTAAATGCTTGTAATATCAAAAGGAAAATAAGCTGAAGCACTAAAGAGTCAAAGCAGCCTGGCTTTCCTGCAGAGGTATTGTGCTATTCTTTCATGTCGTATATTCACAAATTAGATCTTAAAGGTATTATTATTATTATCGTCAGTCATCAAGGATCAACTACTAGGAACAAGGAAGTTGACCTGCTTGTCAGCTGTTGGATGCACAACAAGCAATAAACGTCCCAAGCTAGGACCTTGGCAACTCAACCCCTAATCGACGCCTCATAATACTAAAATGTGTGAAAATCAAATACACGTGGATGCGTTATATCGTCTGTAGTCCATCAATCATACTAAGTACACCTAATTTAATGCAAATTTTGTAAATGCACACAATTTGCGACTCTCGTGCCTACTGCTCATTCGGTATTTAAATATAGTCGTTATCAGTAAAACAGCGATCTTGAGTTGTGGAGTGGCATGAACATGTGAATTCATAATGGGAATCATCCCACATGATGTGAATGCCACATCAGAGCTCCACACGGACAGAGCAGAGGACTGATGCAGAGCGAGGCCTCCCGCAGTGCTTTGCCCCAGCAGCACGGAGCAGTCGTGGCCACGCTGTGCTTTGTGCAGGCAGATCTAAGTATCACATTCTCCCTTTTTTTTCATTCCATGAGGCTTCTGGTTGAGCGGGCTGCGTGTGGGCATGCAGAGTGTTGACATGCAGCTCACTGTGGGGAGCGTAATCATCATGCAGGTCCTTTAGTGGGAGTCAGCAGAGGAGCCCGTCGGCCTGTAAGTGTGTGTGAGTGTGTTTTAGTGATTAAGGAGAGGATGATTATCATGCAGAACTGGTAGCAAGAGTCAGAGCAGAGGGAAGGTGTGTGTGTGTGTGTGTGTGTGTGTGTATGTGTGTGTGTGTGTGTGTTAACTGTCCACCATTAAGACTATATGTGTTGGTATAAATCACTCTTGTCACTCTGAGGACTTTAAACTCTTTATGAAATGTTGAGATCAACTTCAAGGAAAAAAACCTATAAGAATTCATGAAGAAATGACGTTAATAATGATTTTGTGTGACTCGGTGAAGCTTGAGAACGCACTTTCATGGTTGGAGGCACGAGAAGTAATGATATGAGGAGAATATCTGCAAGAAATCTGCCAAAAATTAGCTTCTTTAGCAAAAAAACAATCAGTCTTTACCCATGAATACAAAATATAAATCCAGTTTGTTTAAGGGTTTTCAGATATTATTTTTCTTCTTTAATTTAAAATCACAAACACCAACTGATGAGATTTTTAAACTAGTTTCTAAGGCACTGTATGCTGAACAGTAATGTGGTTTTGAATAAGAAACACATCAATAGCTTGTGGTCATTGGATGCGAGCAAAACCACACAAATAGTCTTGTCTTCTACATCTTGTCAGGTATTGTTTGAGTCACGTATTGATTTCTTTAGTCAATAACTTAAAGGTATTGATTACAGATACCCAGCCCTAATGAAGCATAATAATTACATGTTTTCAGCTTCTGCTATCCAGAGTGGCTTTTATTGGATCACAACAGTTTCTTTATTATAAAGGACATTTTTAGCAGTCTGGACACAGACGGTAACAGGGGTGGAAACCGTGACATTTTGTTTATGGCACAGTCATTGTAACCACTAACTCAACCTGTCACCCTGTCTCTGTCTTGCGTATTGTTTCAAGCACATGGCCAGGATTTCGGCTGTACATACACTATCCTCTATTGGGCTTGATTCCAATTCCTATTGTCCTGTTGGAGAGGACATCGGCTCAGCCTGTGTTAATCATTTCCCCATGCAGCCAGTGAATGAGCAGATATTAGCTCGGCCTTATCACCAAGACCCACAAAGGGCTGAGGGTGAAGTGGAGCAGATGCTGAGGGGGGACCGGCTCCTTGGGGAGGCAGCCGATGGTCGTCCCCACTGAAGGAGTGCGACACTGGGCCTGTGGCGACGCCGTGAGAGCCCCTCTGTGGAGGACCGACAGCAGCAGCAACAGCTACCGTGTAATTTTAATTTAACAGAAGAATCTTCTCATCTGTGACGTCCAACACTGGTTATAATTCAGATTGGAACAGAAGAAGTCAGGTGGTTGGAAAACGAGGCTGAAGGTGGCAAGGTCACTGGATTGAACAGGAAGGATCAGTGTGACATGAATCACTCCACAGCTACTGTACATTAAGACTTATGCTACTGAAATTGTTGAATTAATTTATTTTTTTAAATCAAAATTGACCATGCATCAGTTAAAGCCATTACATAATGGAAAGGTGAGAATGGATCCCAACGGAAACACAATTAGCTCCATCACTTTCCAAGCAAATAGTTGATGTTATGAAATGGTCATGGGTTAAAATAGTTGAAACGTTTTATTTCTGTCAGTGTTTTTTATTTATGTCTCCATGTTGCTGGAGTTTTTCTGTCCAAATCTCAAGCAAAATTGGGAATTCCCAACTGAAAAGTGAATCAAAATATTGGACCCATTGGACTCTTTAGATCCAAAAACAGACCACTTTAAAGCTCAACATGCTTAAATTGAAAAAAAAAATGTTTTAAAAGTACCCTGTGGACATTTTGACTTCTGGAAAATGCTATGGAGCAACGAGATAAAATGCTTACAGATTAATCATTTCAGTGACATTTTGTGTCTAACCCTGTCAACGTTGCAATCTAATTTATCGTCTAAAATATAACTAATCTAAAATATAGACATGAGTTGATTTCTTGAAGTAATCAGGCTGCTTTTGTTCATTTGCAGTATGACTCATGTCAAGCCACATTCCTACACTAGTGAGTGGAGTGACTGAAGGCACTGAAGTGTTTTGAGAAATAACAACAGACAAATACAGAAAAGTTTTGAAGTATCTCTACTTTTTCATATCGGTTTTGACCTTTTAGTTTTTTTTCTTAAATAAACACCATCAGTGCCATGACCTTAGAAACAACTTTCATTACTTTGTATTTGTTTTATGTGCTTTCCTCATCATCTGCTTTCTTACAGAAGCGTGCCCTTTGATGTGCAGGATTCATTTATCTACCAAGACTAAACTTTAACTGAATTCAGGAGAGTTTAGCTCCAGAGTGAAAGGTTTATTTGAGGTTACTTTCAGCCAGTTTGGTGCATGCAGATTGTTTCATCTGCCCAGATTTTGAGGTAACCGCTTTAATGTTGCCAGTTTCTTCAACATAAAATACATTTTCAAAGCAGAATAAACAAAACCAGAAAATATGTTTTTTTGTAATTTAAAGTGAATTGTTTTTTCCTCTGCGAAAAGGCTTTGCATCCGCCGTGTTAAACCACGATATTGCTGATAAAATAATCCATTTGCAAGGTTTAACCCAAACCAGTCATCAAAGATCTCCTCAGATTAATATCTAAAAGGAATACTGCTGCCATTGTGAGCAAAATGTGTGGTTTTATTAAGGTAGTTATCATTTTGGACCTTTTTAAATTGTTGTTTGTTTGCAGCTTTTTTTGTGTGTTTGACTGCATTGATGTCTTGATCTTAGATTGGTGGGTTAAAACACACAGGCCGGATAATCATGCTGTGAGTTCACACACACATAGAAGTCTAACATTTCCCCCAGTGAGCTTCAGTGTGTGTGTGTGTGTGTGTGTGTGTGTGTGTGTGTGTGTGTGTGTGTGTGTGTGTGTGTGTGTGTGTGTGTGTGTGTGTGTGTGTGTGTGTGTGTGTGATTGATGGATCGTGTTGTCAGCTCTGTAGAACACAGCAGAAGCTGTCTGTCAGTAAAATGATGTTCCTATCTGACTCATTTCTTCTCTGCTTCACTCTGCTTGACAACATAGGGGTGGACGAAATAATGAGAACACCTGAAGCTGTAGTACGTTAATTGCAATACAACAAAACATAAAACATACAGCCTTAAAAATGAAATCAAGGAGATATGATCAAAGTCGTGACATAAAATAACAGTAAGGATTATTTTTATTATTGATTAATCTTTTGATTATTTAATATATAAATGACTTAAGTCTGTGAACAACTTTCCTGCTGGTCTTTCACCAACACAACATTCAAGTGAATGCAACCTGAAGATATTTTAATTCAGTTTCATATTTGAAATAATTTTTAGCTTTAGCTGCTTTTGTGTGTTTATTTCTGTCTCTTTTGTTTTTAATACTGCTGCTCTTCTGTTTATTTTCTTTCTGTTAATGTGTGCCTCACTTTTATTTTGTGAAGCACTCTGAACTGCATTAGTACCAGTAAATGCAGCAATTGTTTGGCTTTTTGCTTGGGGAATGCTTGCTGATACAATAAAACCACATTTGACAATATCAAAGTCCAAATATCTGGCGATTCAAGAGTTGTTCTACATTTGATGATAATGTTAGTCACGCACTTTCATATCTGTTCACACTCTGTGGGCGCTTACGGAGCAAAATGAACAATAAAGGTATCAAAATACAGTCTCTTTGTTTCCACAGAAGCAGTGGTGAGCACAGAGTCTCTCTGGAACGAAAAAAGGAAAAATGGCATCTCTTCTAAGGGTTGAGTTACAGACCATTACAAACCAGAGAGGCACTGTAGCTAACCCGAGGTGCTCAGATTACACTCTGGTGTGACATTAATAGTTTTGGGGTTCAACAGCAGTTCACTGAATCTTCTTACCGTAAATCAGAACTCCTAATTGGATTCCATGACAACATATAAGCTTTGGAACAAAAAATAACATGTATTTCATATTTTTTATTAGTTATTTGTCTAAATTACTCATCAAATATCTCTACACTGAATACGTACAGATCTGCAGAAAAATCAATGGTTGCGAAGTCAAATCGGACTCCTGTACAAGAGAAGATCAGAAGAAGGACAAAGATGATCACATGGATGATCTTACTTTTTCCTGAACCAACTCTGATCCATCTGAGGAGTTTAGTTTTTCTCTTTGTGCTCAAACAATGATTCCTGTCACCATTAGGGGAATATTTTTCCCTTCTCTGCTGCACGTTGCTGCCCTTCTGTTTGACATTTCTATTAGAAGTTGGCAGGCCGATCGCCTTCTCCGCAGCTTCCCAGTGAAGTGAAGAATCAGAGCTGCTTCTCTAAATATTATATAAGATCATCTGAGAGCAAAAACAGAAACGACACACCTGAATTAATCATCACATATGCAGCATGTGAGCATGAACTTTGGAAATGAGTGTCTCACCTGTTTAAATATTAATAATGAGCCTCTTCATGTGTTTAGATATGTTTCGGACTGACAGGGCTCAGGACTGACAACTGTTCACAACTAACAGCTTGTTCATTACAGACTTTTACCTTCTAGTGTGTTTGCTTTATGTTTTGTTTGCTTGCAGATCTAATTAATATTGTACACTCTTAGAAAACTAGAATCTTAAAGGATCCTGGTAGAACCTTTTTATAAAGGTTCCACCTGCAACCCCTAGGTTGTACCTAGAACCCCACATAAAGGGGTTATACCTAGAACCATCTGTGAGAGGTTCTAATAAACATGAGAGGTTCTACAGAGAAACCCTGCTATGGTGTAATGGTTTCACCCAGAACCCTGGAGGGTCTATCCAGAAGCTTTCCACCTTCTTACTGGGCTAACAAGGACCCACCCAGAGGGTTCTATCGAGAACCTTTTTATATTCCAAGGGTTTCATCCAGAACTCACCCAGGGGCTTCAACCAAGGAACCCTTTAAATTACAAGGTTTTCATCTAAAACCTGCACAGGAAGTTCCACCAAGAACCCTTTTATATTCAAGGATGCAGTAG
>NC_072451.1:4414730-4432230 GCF_027596085.1 Anoplopoma fimbria | reverse complement strand
GCTTTGAATAGATGGTCCCAATAACAACAGTGCTAAAAAAAAATGCCCTGGAACCTAATACAAAGAGAGAGAAAGAGAGAGAGAAAATCCCTTAAATTGTAGACCTGTCAGTCTTCAGGAAAGTGTTGAGATTCATCCGTCTCCTCTGTTTTGCAGATACAGTGCGATCCGCTGTGCCAGTGCGGTGCCCATGGAGCTGCAGGAGACGAGAGAAATCCAGCGTTCTCCGACACCAGAGCCTGCAAACAAAAAACCTGCCATGAATGGAGAGGCCAATCTGGCTTCAAAACCTTCCTCCAAGGCGCAGAAAGGCATCATGGGAATGTTTGCAAATAAGTCCGCTCCTAAGAACCAGGATGGTGGCAAAGACGTCAAGTCGGAGCAGAAGGAGGATGCACCTGTGGTATGGCTTTGTAGTCTTTTGTGTGATTAACTGGTGTTTACAAAGGAATAAACTATAGCATCAGAGTCATTTCTGTAGTTTTTTTTTTTTTTTTTTTACTATTGTGTTTGGAATTCTAGGTCGATGTCCCCAAAAGCAAACCTGAAACAAAAGCCAATCCTATGATGAACTTCTTTGGGAGTCAAGCAGCAAGTGAGTGAAATTGTCTTGTGAAAGACTTTAGATTTTGGATGCAAAATGCATGAAACAATAAATGAATGTTCTTGTTTTTTGTTTTGGTAATTGACCATGGTATCAGCGGGATAATGCCCTTTGAGATGTCCATTATCAGTTATTATTAATGGATGATGTGGAGGCCAAAAGGTCCAACGCACAATGGACAACCTGTCGGGAAATATCCTATTTTTTTTAATGGGATCCATTTTATATTTGCATCCAGCCAAATAACAAAATGTAATATCACATATCTGTATATTTAGCTCTTCTGATATTTTAAAATGGATGCTGGAACCTAATCTTAAAAGTGACCTGGGTCTGTTTAATCACTTTCCTACCTTAACACTCCTCACTTCTTAGAGAAAGCAGAAAAAACAGTGAAGAAGGAGGAGGAAGCAGCTCAGTCATCATCCTCAGCAGAGCAGCGACATCAGACTTCACAGCCTGAAGAAAAGAAAGCTGCTGCTGCTGCAGTGGAGCTGCCTAAAGAATCCAAGGAAGACTCCAGGAGGTGTGTGTTTTTAATATAACACTTATAGAAAAAAAAAAAAAAGGCCTTCATTCAAACTACATAAATGAGTCGCACTCAAAACTTTAGACAGAAACACAGACGAGGACAAGAGTCTGCCTTTCTTCTTGAATTTGACTGCACGTAGAAATTCAAAAGTTTTAAAAGCTTTTGAATTTAAGGGCTGTTCATTGAGTGACAATGTGACTTACTTCACCGAAGTCAAATACGGCTATGAATATATTTAAATAAAAGTCTCCCTCTTGTTGAAGCAAAACCAAGAGACTCAAGGATTCTGACAGCGAAGAGGAGAAAATGGACAAGAAAAAGAGACGAAGGATAAAAAAGCCTGAACCAGACAGCAGCGATGAAGATGGTGAGCTGTTTACTGTACTGCATTTATATATATATATATATATATATATATATATATATATTTAATTTTGAAAACTTGAGAGAGATGAACTTAATTTAACAGGCCTTTAAATATTTTATATACATGATTTTGATCACAAGGAATTGTTTTTTTTTGTAAGTTTACATTTAATGTAGTCGTACTGTCTTTCATGAAGCTATTTACTGTTATAAGAATATTCTTGTTTAAAGTTTGGAGAATTATGGCCTAGTTTATTTTATTCAAAGCCAGAATATCCAAGACCTTTATAAAAGAAGAAGGAATTATGAAAAGGGTAAATGTCAAAAGCCCTTTTAAGATGAATCATATAAGACTAATTCTTGTTCACCTTTTTAGTCATTCCAGATTCTCCACAGCAGATGGAAACAAGAGAAGCATCACCAAGTCCAAAGAAGAAGGTGGAGCCTGTTCCTCATTCACATGTAAGTGATCAAACCTGGTGATCAGATATTTAAATGTGTTAAATGCATATTAGACATTGATAAAATGTTCTTTATGTATTTAACAATGCTTATTGAACTTTTACGTGTTTCTATTTCTTCAGCAGGGGAACTTTGAAATGAAGATGAGAAAGAGAAGACGAGTCCTGAAATCTCGGACGTTTTTAGATGATGAAGGATGCATCGGTATGAAATACTGTCAAAGGATGAGTTTTCATCAGTCTGCTTTACTTTTCCAATCTTTACAACTCACACCAGTATAATAATGTGTTGTAATAATGACACATATTCCAAGAATGAAATTATACTAAGCCTTCATATATTAGGTTATTGTTGAAGACAATTAATCTGCCAAATATTTTCTTGAGTAATCGGCTATAAAACATGAAAGAAGTTGTGAAAAGTGACCCAAAGATATTTAGTTTACTATTACGGAGGATAAAAAAAACCCAGCAAATATAAAAAATTTGAGAAATTTGAACTTCTCGATGGAAAAACATTTCTCGATTATCAAAATATTAAATTAATTGAGTATTGTTTCATCTCGTTTTCCAGCTTATTGTCCTCGGATTTATTTTCTTATTGTATATGAATGGGAATTGACAAACTACTTTAATATAATGGCGTTTAATACACCACCACATACTATGGCCATATATATTCACACACAGGTCATACCATAATAACTCTGGTTCATCTTTTTTCCCCACAGTGACAGAGAAAGGCTATGAGAGCGAATCGTACTCTGAAACAGAAGACGACGTTCAGGCCGCTAAACAAGCTCCAAAACATCCCGTCCCTGCAAAACTACCATCAAGTACCAAACAGGACGAGAAGAAAAGTCAGAAGAAAACGTCTGCAAATGCAAACAAAGGATCCAAACAAGCTTCGATTATGGGATTTTTCCAAAAGAAATGATGGAGGAAAGCGTCAGATCCTCTTTATTGGCACAGAGGAACCAAAAGCACTGCTGCAGACTTTCTGTAATGATCGAAACACACTGAGGACGGCAAAATCCTCACAAGGACTTCAACTACATGGACATGTCCAAATCAGGATGACAACCATTTTACTTTTCACCTTACCGTTACCAGATGTCCTACTCAATAAACATTAAATACTAAAACCAAATGTGTGTTTTTTTTTTTTTTTTTTTTATTATAATTTTTTTTTTAATAGACACAAGGCTGTGTAAAACAAAAAACAATACATGTAGGAATTTGACAGGATTTCAGTTTGAGAAAGTACTTGTTTAATGTCTGTTGAACAAAATCTAATTAGCTCTTACAAAAATGATGTTGCTCTGAGTAAAGCAGAAAATTGGCATCTTTGTTTTACTTTTTTTGTGTAACAGGTGCAACTATGTCATTTCAAAACGGTCTGATTAATTTCCCTTAATACAGATTGACTAATGAGATTTGTCTAAGATTTTGCATAGATAGACATAGTTAGTTATTTAAGGTTGTTAAACTAAAATGAATCCTAGCTCAGTGTTATCTAATCCAAAACTTGTATCTTCAGCATGTTAATAAATTTGTCAAAAAAAAGAAATGATTAGATTCAACCCACGTTAAAACACAAAACTTTAGTGCAGTTATGATTAAAGTTTCTTAAACTTTAATCATAACTGCACTACATTTTAAAGACATTGGGATGATTAAAATCGGTGGGAGAGCAAATAAGTGAAGTATAAGAAGGAAACTGATTCACGAGAACGAGCACGGGGATGCTTGACTTTAACTGAAATAAGTGACAGTTTAGGGATGCTACTGCCAAGAAGTTAGAATTATTATTCTATTCTAGTCTGACCAATTGCTAAATACCCAAATGATTGACTCGAATGTTATTCTAGTTATTATGACTTTGCAGTGCAGGTGACACTAAGTTGTCACTGCAGATATCTTCAGGTTGCTCGTCTCCTATGTCTCTCCTCTGCCGAGTTGGGTCTTCAGCAGGACGACAAAGGACAGACAAACGCTGCAACACAGGAACAAACTAAATTAGTAAGTTTACACACTACTTTAATAATTATGACATGCCTAACTACCCACACCACTGAATATGACTGCATTGGCTTCAATCTCATCCAACACAGTGTAAAACAATCTATTTCTTTTCACACCTATTGGTGGGTATCTGTAGAATACATTAAATCATTATTAAGATAGATACAAAACAGTAAGCTTTTTTTGAGGCATCCAGAGTTGTGAAGTGTGAACTCTGACCTGTCTGAAGGTTCCTGCTGTCGTACACATCTGTCCAGCTGCCCACAGTGGCACCATGAGGACAGAGGAGAGTGTCATGGTCCATCCCAGTGCATACGCCCAGTCAGGGTAAACGTACCAGTCATTAATCCTGAGGTGTTTGTAATCAACCAGGTACAGGATTAAGGAAATCTGTGAAGGTGCAAAGAGTTGTGTTTTGGGGGTAAAACAGAGTTTAACTAAGAAAAAAAAATGTATGGCAATACATTCAAGGGGGGGTTCCCTTAAATTATGTTGGAAATGTTCTTTAACTTTTGTAAAATGATCAACATTTCTGACTCACCATTGACAGCAGAGGAATGATGTATTTCCAGCACAGTTTAAAGAGAACACATGGTCTCTGTCCTGTCATGTCCTCAATAATGTTAATTACACGATCAGCACCTGATACAAAGTCACAGACTTTTACGTTAGACCACTGTTAAAGTCATATGTTTCTTTTTTAACGTGGTTGCCAAAATAAGACCGTTACCAGGGAGGAAGGATAAAGAATCTCTCAAAAACATTTGGTTAAGTTCAGTTATTGCAACCAGTTCGACCATAGCTATCTAGTGAAATCATAAAACTTACATTAGCAGTATTTCTTCAAAAACAAAATCATTGATTGTTGAAAAAAAACAACATTTGAAGCCCAGATATATGAATATGAACCAGATCATATCATGAAAAAAGGGATACAATGTATTTTATGCGTACCAAAAGTCCAGGCCAGAGCCAGACACTCGGATAAAGCCATGAAATAGTGACAAGATCTGGTCATGCCATAATAATCAATAAGCTGGAATATGTAAATCCCTCCCTGCAGCAAGAGGAGACAATAAGAGGAATCGTTTTAAATGCAATTTGTGACAATATATCTTTAAAAGGAAATCATGGAAATATTTGTATTCACCTCAGTGACTAACAGCAGATGTATGAGGAAGAACAATGAGCAGATGAAAAGGACGAGCATCTCATGTCTTCCTGGTTTACGAAACAACTTTGGGAACAAGTCGCTTATTGAGGTGATAAAACACTCCACTGTCACAAACTTGAGATAGAACAATGAGCAAATAAGTATTTTTTGTGTCTGCAATTAATTGGTAATTAATCATTAGGTTATACAACAAAAATATCTTACATGTGTGTCAACACTCAGAAGAATAAGCATCAGAAAGAAACAGACAGTCCAGAACTGTGGGAAAGGCATCATAGCTGTTGCCTGAGGGTAAGCAATGAAGGCCAAACCTGGACCTGTGAACAAATATTTTTTTTAAAGTTATTTGTATCTGGTCTTGATAAACTTCATCATCATGTCATATCAAGGCTTTACCTGATTCGACCACAGTGTCGACAGTAACACCTTGTTTCTGAGCCATGAATCCAAGTACAGAGAAGACGACAAATCCAGCAACAAAACTGGTCCCACTGTTCAGTAGACAGAGCCAGAAGCAGTCCCTGAAGGTCGCAGAATAACAGTTTTGTCAAAGAGATGAGAGTGGCATTGCAATGTTGCAAATTTAAAGTGGTAATTTTAAAAACTAAAAAGATATTTATCAAATTTTTTGTGTATTACTATTTTTGTTTATTCTGTTTCTGCTTGTTTATTGTTACATGTATCTCTAACTTTAAAAAAAAAAAAAAAAGATTTTCCAATCCTACACACCTTTTAAGTGAAGTATTCTAACATAAGTGATTGTGTTTTGAAGCTTATACTTACGTATAACAGTTGTTGTTGTAGTCATTATAGCTGCCCAGTACATTCAGAGTCCCTGCGGTCAGACTGTAGGAGAAGCATATTTGAGATCCTGCCTCTATCCAGACCTGTTGTTTTGTAAAAAGTATATATTATATTCATGTGAGCGTACTGTCAATATACTATATATCAACGACAAGATACCTGAAGGCTAGCCAGGCGGTTCAAGTTTGGATACAGGTAGTAGTAGATCCCATCCCAAGCTCCAGGTAGAGTAAAACCCCGGACGAGCAGTATCAGAAGCATCAGATAGGGGAACGTGGCAGTGAAGTACACTACCTAAAATAAAAAAAATTAAAAGATTTGTAATACCTCGAAGTATTGGAGATGAATAATGAAAATACATTGTAGAAAATAAAATGCATGATGATAGTTTCTATATACTTTAACTACGTTTAAATTAAAATGTTACCACTGACCTTTCCAGAAGATCTGACTCCTTTCCAGATGCTGAAGTAGCAGAACACCCAGCAGGCCAGAAGACACAAAGCCAGCTCCCATCTCACACTGCCCAGCTCCTCAATGCCTCCAGACATGCCCAGCACCCGCCGTCTGAGGAGAGGGGGAATTCAAGAGGTACATATAAACAAACGTTACAGTATACTTCACGAGCATGTAGTATTAGCATTATATGATTTCATCATCTCATGATGGGCAAGTGCTGATTTTAACCATGGCTTCATTGAACTTGACTGAAATAATGAGTTTAGGTTTCCCAATTGGTATCCATCCATTTGAAAAAAATATTTAAAAAATGGTAATAATAGTAATAATATTCATATATATAATTCATATAATATAATTTATTCATCTGCAGTGATTAGTAATGATCGGACACAAAGTCACAAAAGGCAAACAATTTGTCCTGCTGATAGAGGCGTCAGATCACAAAATGCTTCTATGTGTTGTGACAAACAAACAATGTATTTTGTTGTTTCATTTGCAGAATTTGTTGCACAGAAGACAATATACAACCTTTTTTACAGACTAAGTAGTAATCATGTATAACTTCATGTTTAAAATCAATGGTAAGCCACTTTATATGAAACCATATATCCAAGTTTGTTATTGTATTTAATATTTAAATTGGTCATTGTTATGCATAATGCATAAAAAGAAATGCAAAAAAAAAGAACTTAGACTCACTCCCAGAACTCAGTAGCAGCAGAGGTGATGTTTTTCGGCATGGTGAGATTTGCGGTCAGATTTAATGAGGGGGAATCCAAAATGTTAGGACTCATACAGTTCGCTGGTTTAGAGAACAAACATGATGATGGTTACTTTCATTAAAACTAACAGAGAATGTTACAATGATTCTCCCAAAAACAGCTTTCACCCTGGTAAAGATAAATGGACAATTATCAGGGCATTAAGTTTTTAATTTATATCAATTATCAATTAGGTGTAACTAATTATTTGTAGTAAAAGTGAGCAGTTACAGGTAAAAGCTTTTTTGAAAATTGAATTTAAGTATGTAAAGACTTTCCTCCAGTGAATTATACTATTTCTTGCTCAAATATATCCAGTGTCACCTGCATTTCTGCTTTTCCAATTGACTATCATTCTATATTGCTATTCATCTCAAATAACTATATCCCTATTGAACTTGCAGATATAGTAAGGATAAGCTAATCTGTGCTCCAAAAAGTTATAACCCTCTATTGTGTTACCTTGACCGCTTTCAAGCTTTAGAAATTCAATCTTACCTGTATTCCAGGTGTTGTCACAGGTGGCCCAGGGCACATGGGCTCCAAATGAGAACACCAAGTAGAAGAGAGCCCAGACTTGTATTAATATGAAGCTGAAGTCGTAAAGTTTTATCACCAATTGTCCATATCCAATTCCTAAAATGAAAAAGATATGTTATCTTTTTCTAGGGTTACAATGTTTTTATTTTATTTGGGGTTGTAGTTTAGATATTTGTTAGAGCCAAATTTCAGAGCGAGTTGAGTCAATACAAAAAAACCATATTTTATATTCTTGACGTTCTTGTATCGCGTACAAAATATGACGGTGATGTTTTTATTATTTCTTCAGCTTTTATCACAGTACAAATCAACTGACCTTAAGCCAGATGACACAATCCTTATGCATAAAGTGTGTTTTGAACTGTTTTATCTCCTGTTGGCTGCACATCCTAGTTCAACTCAAACCACCTCACCTTGTGCAAGTGGACACACCTTCCTCCAACAGGTGACGAATCCTTCCTGGGTGTACTGACCAACTGAGCTCTCCAGTAGGAACAGAGGTATCCCACACACCACAGCTAGCAGACCATATGGCACCAGAAAGGCCCCTAGGTATGTAAATAGAGATATATTTATACATGTATGTCAACAGAAATGACAAGATAATTCAATGTAATCAGCTTAAAGTTTTTTAAGAATTTGTATGATTCACCTCCACCATTCTTGTAGCAGAGGTAAGGAAATCTCCACACGTTGCCCAGGCCGACCACATTTCCTGCAACGACCAGCAAATATTCTGTTTTACTGGCCCACTGTCCTCTCTCTCCAGCCTTGTTCTGGTTCTCTGTTTTTCTTCTTTGTCTGTTCATCTCAAGATCAGGAACTTCATCAGATGTGTCTTTCAGTTGTTATTCAGAAGTACTGCAAACTGATCTTTGCTTCTTTTACTGTGTCCTCTCCTAACTTCAAGAAATCCCTGTGTTTTCTGTTAACAGGTGACCTATAAATGGTAGAGTCTTACTGTGGGAGTCGATACAGTCAGATACTCCTCCTCTTTAGGCTATCAATAAAGAACTATGCAGAAATGGGGACAAGCCAAAAGTTTATCTTTGGCAGACTTTGATTGATAAACATCAGGTATTTGTGTTTAAGCTAGGTAATTAGAATCACAATCCCTGCATCATCATATGGTACATTATCTAAGTCTGTCAGAAGTTCTGCATTCACATTTTTTTACAGTGGTGTCCTGATTACAGATTACAGAGCGCACAGAGTACTTTAAAAAAAATTATAATTCTATTAAATCCTTTAACAAATGCATTCTAAAAAATGAGGCTCCTCCTCTCCAATACTATGATTCCTTGTAAGATAATCCACACCTGCGATTAGGTTAGTTTTCTATTTCAGTCAATTTCAATTTGTAAAACTTAAATAACCATGCTAATAAATAGGTCAATTTGTTTCTTATCATTCACATTTTAGAAAAACATATGAGGACTTTTTATTCCAGTTTTGAGCAGCCTTAGGGCAAACAATGGATATAAATAGATGACATGTAAATCACTCCTCTTAACATAAAATAAGAGTACACACAAACGGGTCAGAACAACTATTTTCAAATTTATATTTGGATGTTTATTTGCAGAGTGATATGGGAAAGTAATGAAAGTATAACATGACTGGAAGTTAATGAGGAGATCATCATTTAAAAATGGACCAGATGATTAAAATCATGGTTGAAGAGCAAATAACTGATCAATGACTTGAGAAACATGAAATATGAGAATTAAATCCATGCAAAAGAAAATACACAGTGATACTTAACTTTAACTGACAGTTTAGTTCTGCTAATGCTAACAGGTTAGAATTACGATATTTCTTACAAAAAGACCAGCGAAATGCCCCGAACCACAGTTTTTTTTATTCAATTGATGAATACCCAAATTATCGACTAAATTGTCAAATTAATGTGAATTGACACTAAGTTGTCACTGCAGACGTCCTCAGTTCGACACTCGTTCCCTCGTCTCGCTCATCTCTCCTCTGCCAGGCTGGATCTTCAGCAGGTCGACAAAGGACAGACCAACGCTGGAACACAGGTATGAACAAAATCAGTAAGTTTACACAATCATTAGGGCAATTACAGGACACCTGTTGGACCATATTTTACACTCATTGGACATGGTAACAGATGGACACTGACCTGTCTGAAGGTTCCTGCTGTCATACACATCTGTCCAGCTGCCCACAGTGGCACCATGAGGACAGAGGAGAGTGTCATGGTCCATCCCAGTGCATAAGCCCAGTCAGGGTAAACGTACCAGTCATTAATCCTGAGGTGTTTGTAATCAACCAGGTACAGGATTAAAGAAATCTGTGAATGTGAGGACATTGTTTGTGATACATGAACACAATATTATGTTGATAAACTGCTAAAGTTAAAAGTGGGGTTATATCGTTAAAGTGTCCTGAGCAGAGAATAAAATCACTCTACCTCTACGTGTGTTTTAATCGTAGTACTCTGTAATTTGTTTACATTGGCTGCAATCCCAACCCATGCCGTCTCCACAGAAGCATAACATCCACCCTCCAGTTACGCTCCTGACTCACCAGTGACAGCAGAGGAATGACGTATTTCCAGCATAGTTTGAAGAATACACAGGGTCTCTGTCCTGTCATGTCCTCAATGATGTTATTAAGGCGGTCAGCACCTGATGGAAGTCAAAATTGTCCATTAATAAGTATTTGAATTGTACAATGCAATTTTTAATCCAGTTGGAGTAACGTGGGCTAGAATCTACAGTTCCCAGCCGTTTTAGGAAATGACTGAGCCATTAAGTAACAACCAGGGAAAGGAAGTGAGAACATACTGAGAGACGGACTAGTTCAGTGTTGGTTTTGGCTGTTTCATAGGATTATAGACAATTGTAAAAATACATTTAAATAAAATAGTCTTATGCTTTAAGTAATATGTATTCTGGCTCACCAAAAATCCAGCCCACAGCCACACATTCACAAATAGCCATAACATTCTGGCACACTCTGGTAGAGCCATAGAAGTCAATGAGTTGGAATACGTAAACTCCTCCCTGGAGGAAACATGATATAATAATAAATCCCATGATTTGGATTACATTTTAGAAATAAAATTAAAAAAAGACTATGTATAATAGTTTAGTTTTATGAATATTTTTTGTTCACCTCTGTAACCAAGGTTAGATGTCCTAGGAAGCTGGATGCACAGATGAAGAGAACAAAGATCTCGTGTCTCAGTAGTGCAGGAAACAACTTGGGAAACAAATCGGTCACCGTGGTGATAACACTCTCCACAATCACAAACTGGGGACGAAATAGAATCGGCAAAAAAAATTATTTTGTCTGAAACACATCTATTATTTGTTAATATTTCATGTGACAAATGTTATTACATGTGTGTCAACAGTCAGCAGAATAAGCATCAGGAAGAAACAGACAGTCCAGAACTGTGGGAAAGGCATCATAGCTGTTGCCTGAGGGTAAGCAATGAAGGCCAAACCTGGACCTGTGGACAGGAGATAAGCAAGAACGACAAAGTTATTTGTATCTGGACTTAATATGAAACTTCAACATCATATCAAGTCTTTACCTGAATCGACCACAGTGTCGACAGTAACACCTTGTTTCTGAGCCATGAATCCAAGTACAGAGAAGACGACAAATCCAGCAACAAAACTGGTCCCACTGTTCAGTAGACAGAGCCAGAAGCAGTCCCTGAAGGTCGCAGAGAGACAATTGACATTTGTCAGAAAGAGGACATTCCAGTGATTCCAAAATAAGTGTGTTTTTAATATACTGTCTTCAAATGATTCAATAATCTGATGAAACATTCCTCTAAAATCAACATAGTACTGTATTGTATTAAAGTTCTGGTGATATTTGACTTCTACATACTTATAACAGTTGTTGTTGTAGTCATTATAGCTGCCCAGGACATTAACAGTCCCCGCAGTCAGACTGTAGGAGAAGAATATTTGAGATCCTGCCTCTATCCAGACCTGTAACGTCAAAATTGTATTATATACTGAAGTAGGAGTTCTAGATTAATGTTCAGTGTGATTCCTAGCTGTAATTCTGAGAGACATGGGGGCTTATCCAGGTCATATTCAGAGCGGATGGCAACACAATGAAAAGATTATATAAACAAAAAATGGATGATGTCTTCCAAGAGCCAGCTAACCATTTCCCAGCTAGTGGACCAAACCCAACACCGACCAAACCCACACCATTTATATAATTCACCATGTTGAGATAACACACACACTGTGGCCATTCATAACAGGGATTACTGCTTTAACCTTTAGAAGTAGTTGGATGGCATATGGCCTAGGTCAGTTAAAGCATAGTTAACCCATATAAAATAACTCACTGACACAGATTTAAATTATAGTCATCACCAAGTAATTCTAGAGTTAAGATCAAATAAACAGGGCACCTCAATGTTAGCCAGGCGGCTCAGGTCTGGATACAGGTAGTAGTAGATCCCTTCCCATGCTCCAGGGAGAGTAAAACCTCTGATGAGCAGAATAATGAGCATTACGTAGGGGAACGGGGCTGTGAAATATGCTACCTGAAATGACAAGAAAATTGTTAAGGTTATTGATCAATGTATGCACGTAAATACATAAATATTTAAAAATATTTCCATGGACCTTTCCAGAAGATTTGACACCTTTCCAGATGCTGAAGTAGCAGAACACCCAGCAGGCCAGAAGACACAAAGCCAGCTCCCATCTCACACTGCCCAGCTCCTCAATGCCTCCAGACATGCCCAGCACCCGCCGTCTGAGGAGAGGGGGAATTCAAGAGGTACGCATGATGTGATAAAAAGATATACATATAAATAAACATAAGCTCTTTTACAGTTGCCTGCAATACATTATTCATGTTACTATGAATCAGCTATTTTAGTAATTTCTAATATTGTTTTCTAAGTAGCATTAGAAGTTGCCAAAATATTTCAAAGGTACTCTTAAATATAGATGAGACTATTGTTCTAAAATTCAATTATATCTCAATAAAAGATAAAGACGTTAGACCTACTCCCAGAACTCAGTTGCAGCAGAGGTGGTGTTGGTCTGATTTGCTCTCGCATTAGAGGAATTGAAAGTATGAAGATCAAGACAGTTAGCTGAGTTGGGGGGAAAAACACAGTTTTTATTGAGGTCAAGTGACTGAAAGCTCTAAAATGTAGTGGTGATGTAAAGGTGTTTGTATGTTTTTATGTATTTGTCCTGTGACCTGGTGGTTTATCATTTCTGTGAGCAAACTACATGTTAACTAAAAGCCACAGTTAAACACAGTTCACTGTTGTTTTTAAATTCTAATGCTGTGATTGTGCTGATTGATTTTTCCATCTTCAGCAACTTAAAGTGAACTTCATAATCTTACCTGTATTCCAGGTGTTCTCACAGTTTGCCCAGGGGAACTGGGATCTGAATGAGAACACCAGGTAGAATAGAGCCCAAACTTCAATTAAAATGTAGGTGAAGGCACAGAACGAGATTATGAGCATTCCAAATCCAATCCCTGCAGTAGAAATACGAACCACTGTTTTAAAAACACCAACTGTTGAAGCATTTAACATTGACAAAACAGCTTGAATAATTCAGAGAAAACTGTCATGTCTTAATAATGTATAATAGCCTTATGTAGTAACTTTTTTAACCTCCTGTTTGCTGCACATTGTAGTTCACCTCAAATCAACTCACCTTGTGCCAGAGGACACAACTTCCTCCAACAGGTGACGAATCCTTCCTGGGTGTACTGACCAACTGAGCTCTCCAGTAGGAACAGAGGTATCCCACAAACGACGGCTAACAGACCATATGGCACCAGAAAGGCCCCTAGGTATGTAAATAGAGATATATTTATACGTGTATGCCAACAGAAATGACAAGATAATTAAGTTTAATCATCTTTAAGTTCAGAATTTGTATGAATCACCTCCACCATTCTTGTAGCAGAGGTAAGGAAATCTCCACACGTTGCCCAGGCCAACCACATTTCCTGCAACAACCAGCAAATATTCTGTTTTACTGGCCCACTGTCCTCTCTCTCCGGCCCTCTTCTGGTTCTCTGTTTTTCTGCTTTGTCTGTTCATCTCAAGATCAGGATCTTCTTCCAATGTGTGTTTCCGTTATGATTCAGAAGTACTGCAAACTGATCTTTGCTTCTTTTGTTAAGAGTCTGTTCCTAATTTGACTAAATCTTGCCCTCATTCCATAAAACAAAACCACTTCCAGTGTGGATGGGGTAACCTTGCTGTTTGCCATAGCAACTTCTTAAATAATCACTAATCCTGACTTTGAAGCATTAATTCAAATATATGTATGTGCAAACAGATCTTTGCTTCCTTAATTATGTGTCTCGTCTTTATTTGACTACATCCTGGTGTCATGGAACAGTTAAACACAAAACCAGTCATTCTGTGTACAGTGTAAAGAAAGAAGACTCAATGATTGCCCCTTGGGGATCTCTGTATCATTTATGTTTTATATGAAGATTTTTAGGATTTGCCTGCCAAAAAAGCTTGATGGATTACAGTCAGATGGTTGAGAGGACAACTTTATATTTGTGAACGGTCTTTCATGAAAGATAGTTGAGATCCTGCTTTATCCAGACCTATAATGTCACAAAAAAAGTACATTTTAAACAAGAGTGTGGTACAAATGAATGCTTACTACTGTGCATGTACAAGATGGGCATTTCTGTTTTGTTCTCCCTCGCACTATGGGTACTTTCACTAGCAGAAGTATTTATTTAATACTTAAACTTATGGAAGCCTAATTGTGAAATATTGTGAATTGGGGCGACACTTGACTTTTGCCTCCAGGCAGTGTGACCCTGATAGCAACAATGGAACGCTCCTGGAGCCAAGCTCTCTACAGTAACCTCCAATACTTAGATAATTAGCCGGTTAATGTTTAAGTGCATCAACTCTTCAAAACTGTTGTTGACCACCAATGGGCAAGAGCAACTTAAGTAGTGTCAGCTATTTTTCTATTTAGTTTTTCTTAAGTCCAATTGGAGAGAGACGTGAAATGGGAATGGTGCCTGTCACTGGTGGATTATCAACAAATCTGGACAATCTGTCTCTAGAGTAACCAAAAATGGCATACAATAAGTGGTGTTATAATAACATACCTTAAAGTTTTGATACAGGTAGAAGTTGTGGTGGATCATTTCCAATTGTCAGTTTTTAAACATTACCAGAAGAGTTCTTGGAATTTTTTTTATCTTGCTTTGAGTACATGTACTTTTAGAAACCTTTATTTTTAAAGCACTTGCGGAAACGAACAAAGGCCGAAATCTTTCCCAATGTAGCATGAAAACATAGAATAGAAAAACATGGCATTAATGCATCAACTTTTCTTTCCTGGATCAACGTTGGTCCCTTTTGTATCACCCTGCTGAAGACCCAGCCTGGAAGAAGCAGGAACTTGTTTTGTATTCCATCATAATGAAAGCCAAATGGCATTCATTTTTTTACATTATTAAGTTACATTATTGTTGGGAAGTAATGCAGTAATGACTTCTGCTACTGACTGCTCGTAAACAGTGTTCCTGTATTATTTGATTTTTTTCTTATTTAATTTATTTAATTTAAAGACCTGTGTCTTATTACTTTTCTTGGCTTCATATGCGGCCTCAACATGCAGCCCCCTTCTGTGAATGCTGTCCAGTGGCACTAAGTGAGTTCATGTGTGTGTCTTCTGTAACCACCCTGATGGCTTTTCTTAATAAACTGACTTTCTACAGCCTCTATATTTTACATACTGAATGTGTTTTTGTTTTGTTTTCTAAAAAGCAAAAGCGTTGTGGCAATCATTTCTAAGCACTAATTAAGCATAACAAGCAATGTAGAGCCGTGTAATGTTATTCCCCTTAACACATCTATAACTGCAGTCTAAAACATTCACAATGAAAGTAAATCTTCCTGCAACAATACCATAACAACCAAGACATGGACAGCTGTTAACTAATAGGCTTAGCTGGACGCTGAGACTTTAGGCTTGGGTGGAGGGCTTCCTATAGATATGCAACTCAGTATTATAAATAAGCAGCTCAGCCTTCTCTTTTTTAAGTATCAGAATGTGTAAAGAAATGTAGAAAGAGCAGCTCATATTACTGAATAACCCTCCCGTTTATTCTTCCTGCGACAATGTGGTCTGCGGGGACTTGTTGCCCAAGGACAACTAGACTACCCTGTCAGCTCACACAGAAGCACCACACCCTTCCAATAGAAGGCCAGTAGAACTGGTATTTGGATTAGCTAAGCACACCAACATGAAAAAGGATATCCCTCACTGTTTCAGGGAGCGGCCAGAAAAAAGTTTGCCATGGCTTTTGCTCCATTATGGCATCTGTTGAGTGAGGTCAGACATGATGCATTTTTGTTCAGGAGGAGGTCTCACAGCTGCGGCTCCCTCTCTTAATGACAGCTGAGTCACAGGCTACAGTAATATCCTCTTTTGGGTTTAACAATAGCACCAGTGTTCATAATACTTCCCTTACATTTTCCTTAAAGCGGCTTTCATGAAACATGTCTTCCACCCTGCGTGACATTATAGTCTGTGTCAGTGCTTCATTAAAGCTTCATCCCGCTTACAGTCAGTGAAACGTTCAAGTCTAAGAGCGATTTTTTTCAAATGGAAAATCTTGTTTCATTTCAGAAACATTCCCTGTAATTCAGCGTTACATATATAATATTCCGGAAAACCCAGGAATCTTAAGTAGAAGTTAGTTTTACAGGATGTGGCTGTGGTGGGTATTGCCTTTTAATATTCATTGAGCTCTTTGCAGGCACCTCTTGTTACCAAAAACACTGATACTTATATTGATAGATCGGTACTAGTATGTTTTGAGGGGTTTTAATCGTCCGCTGTAGATCCCTCTTCTACTGGGCCAAGTACTTCCCATGCCAGTTTGTAATGTTTTTTTCCGGTCTTTAGTTTCCTTAAGAAATACAGCTATTTTTTAGGTTTTTTTCACTAGGATTGAGATGTGTATTGACCATGTCAGGTTGCTTGGGATTCAAATTCCCATGAAATTAAAACTGTTAACTTGCTCCACCTCAGATCCATTAGCATCTTCTCCTCCTCTTTGTTTTTTACAAAATCAACAATCATCTCCCTGGTTTTACTGAGCACCTTTCCGCAATCTTGTTGATTTCCTCTCTATATGAAGTCTCATCATTGTTTGTAATCCGGCCAATGACGGTAGTGACATCTGCGAGTTCTCTTCATGTTTGGGGTAGCAGTCATGGGTGTACAGCGAGAACAGAAGTGGGATGAGCACACAGCCCTGTGGGGCTCCGGTGTTCAACACGAGAATGAAGGAGGTTGGGCTGCCAATCCAAATTGCCTGGGGTCTGTTTGTGTCAAATAACCAGTTGCAGCATGTGATAAATTTGCCCATCAGTTTTATGGGGGAGATTGTGTTGATTGCTAAGCTCAAATAAAATAAAAACATTTTGATGTAGGTGTAGGTGTCATATTTTCAAATTATTTTCTTAAATTAAACCACTTTCTATTATATTTTACTCTTGTGGTTGTATGCAATTTTGGACAATGTAACACATGAAACACACATATATGTATATATATTTTTGATTGTCTTGCAGCACCTTAGCTTTTTAAATAACCTTAAGGTAAGAGCTAAACAGTTCTCCGCTGCATTTTATATAAATATTGTTAATTATTAAATATACTATGAATATTGCAAATAACAAACAAAAAGGCTTGAATGTAAATGTAATAATATTTAATATAATATTTGACTAATGTGATATAA
>NC_072451.1:4379730-4412230 GCF_027596085.1 Anoplopoma fimbria | reverse complement strand
GCTCCTTAGCTAGCACCGACCTGTCACGCTGCTCCCTCCACAGCTGAAAACAACAAACAACAAACTTCTCACTCAGTTCTTCTTGTTGATACTATTATGTAGACTTCTGTGGATATTTAAGCAATTTAATTATGTTTTATTTACGTGACGTCAAGCCTGCTTTGTTTTTTTTTGTTTTTTTTTAAAGCTAGCAGGCTAGGTCAGCTGGTAGGTGACAGATTAGCCGGCCTTGGCTAGCTAGCTGGCTAGGCTAGTTCTTATACTGGGCTGCTTAATTAAAGCTAGCTGACCAGCTGGTATCACAATCAACCCATTTGTGAGAAGAAATAGAAAATGAATAAATATATATATAATATATGAAATAAGCCTCCCTGGCTTCCCAGACAATGATAAAGTCATGATGATGATGTCATTGGCAGAGTGTGTGCTTCCTGCTGGCCTTCAGTGACTGGACACTAGACAGTTAAAAAGACCAACAAGTGCATCTACATTTTCAAAACATTCAGTAAATCCTTCATCTGTGGTCTTTACATGAGGACGTTCAGGTTGGGATCAAACCAAAGTGTGTTGTCTTTGGTTTAATATAACATTTACATTTTACATTACAGTCATTTAGCAGACGCTTTTATCCAAAGCGACTTACAATAAGTGTATTCAACATAGGTATTCAAGAGAACTACTAGTCACCAGAAGTCATAAGTGCATCTCCTTTCTTAAACAAGCATCTAAAAGCATAAACCAGAGCAAAAGTATAGTGCAGAAACAAACTAATACGAATACAACAAGTGCAACAAACTAATGCAAATACAATAAGTGCAACAAACTAATATGAATACAACAAGTGCAACAAGCTAATGCAAATACAATAAGTGCAACAAACTAATACGAATAAGTGGGACAGATCGAGCACTTCATCGGGATAATGTCGTGGATGCCATTTTCCACTATGACAAACAAGGGAAGGACATGCCCTTTCTAATTGCACTGCCATGTTACCTCCATTTTACTTAGTCAACAGTGAATTTGCCCAGAGGTCAAGTTACCAATGATGTGCACTTGATGCTTTGATGTCAATATACAGTAGCCTATGTCTTGAAAAGACACTGTTTACTTAGCACAACCTGTGTTCATGCCGTTGCGTGCCTCTACACCATAGCTGTGTGGCAGCATGCAAAATCATGTGCCAAAAGCAAAATGTTGGACTTTGTTCATTTGCCTTTTGACTGTAGTAATTAGGAAGCATAAATGCCAGGCTGACACCTCAGCTGAACATGCAAAAGCGAATGCTGTTTAATTTCAAAGAAAATGGTGGTTAAACATTACTTATCCTTACTGACATTAACTTTTTTCTTTGTGGACTTTGTGCTTTTAAAAGAGGCTTTTTACTAGGCAATAGAAACTGATCTTAAATTGCATTCACAAAGTAGCAAGTTTCGGCTGAGTGGATATGAATCACATCCTCTTTGGAGTCCAACTACTAATTTAGAGTACAGCACGACTATTCTTTTTCTGTCATGCACAACAGAGGAGACTGTTGTAGCAGTGGTGACTACTTGAACAGTTTTGCTGACACAAACTTGAGGTTTTTAACTAATAGCGAGGGTACTGCCTGCTCCGCCTCAGGCATGATGTGGCCCAGCCCAGTCCAGAGTGCCACGCATAGTGCCAAAATACCAGTGCACATTGTGAAGGGTGCAAGTGTTGCAGGGTTGAGCCTTTATAGCGTCTGCTCATGCATCTACTCTGAGAATTACAACACTAACGGTGCCCATAAGCAGCATCACAGGCCTCCTGGGTAATCCCCCTGTGTTTTCTCTCCTGGTAACCAGCTGTTTGACCAATCAGAGAAGGCAGTTGGCCAGGCACTGGGCAATCTCTCCGGTAGGGGAGGGTAATTATTATGGCGATGTACTTTGCTTTTGCAGACGCTGTTATCCAGGGCGACTGACTCACTTAGCTCATATTTGTATCCGTTTTCGAAACAATCAAGGGCGTGGACTTCTAACAAGAAGCCGTACCATTGCAGGCCTCGGTGATGCCGCTTTGATGCACGCAGATATGCTTGGGGATATTCCCTACGCCAGAGATTTAGTTCTCCCAGAGCAGTACGCCCTTACTCAGCTGTGCCTCGCTTAAAAGTCCTGCCAGCCTTTTGCCGGAAATGGAGGAGAGACAAAGTTTCCAAACGAGGTAGCATGGGTGTTGTGAGTAGTTTGGTTTGCCAGCCTAGTGCGAGTGTGCAGCAGGCAAATTATTTATGCATCCTTTACTTCCGTGTCAGTTTTGCACAGAAAAGATCAGGTCATTCCCCCATGTTTTTATGTCTCATCTCTTATTTGCATACAGCAGCCTGTTATGTCCCCCCGAAGAACACAACGCAGGTACTTTTAGTGTCATGGTGGATTTGCGTTAGACATAAAAGAAACGGAAAGGATTAAATAGAGATAAGTGAAAAATGCTCCTAATTTTAACGAGTAAATAACAGAATTGCATTGCAACAGCAATTGACACCTGTTCTTTTACAGGCCAGCTGTGCACCAGGAAGCAAGGTTGCCAACAAACCAAAATTGATAAAACATGGAATATTGAATTATTTCGTGTAGCAGCACACAAATCCAATTATATTTCATGCATCATAGAAAAAGAATCACGTGTATGGCTGCAGAATAACCTTGGACTGTGTGTAAAGCTCTCTCCAGAATGGCTTAGCCTGGGCAAGTATCATAACAAAGCCATCAGGAAGCGGAGACGTGACAGAGCACTTATTAATACTTTAACAATGCTTTTCACTGTAATTACATTTTCAGCAAGTAATCCCATTAGACAGAAGTGTAGGTAACGAGGCCGGTAGCAGTAGTAACAATGAGGACTTTAATACCCGGGCCGTGCCATTGTGTGCTGACAGCGTCTGGCAGTCATGATAGTGGCTCCGGGCTGTTGTTCTAGACAGGGTTAATTTGCCAGGATGTGGCTAGCGTGGCTGTGTTATCAATGTCTAATAATGCTGCTGCTCTGTGTTGCACCGAGCTGTTCTTTGGATGTGACCGTCTGTCGGGGGGGATTATGAGCCAGAGTGTAAATTGAGGACATCTCAACTGTAGTAGTCTGAAATATTCTAGTAATGGTAAAGGTGCCTTTAGCTTCTAGGCAGGGACATCTTTGTGGTTTCACCGTGAGTTATGAATGGGTTTACATGTCCTGAACAAGTCAGCCCTAGCCAAGGTGACACCAGCTGCTTGTCAACATTCTCAGAATTCTACTGCGCTTACAGGTGTTAACGCTGGTCAGTATCTAATCTTGCAAGCTGGGCTATCGCATGCGAAGTGGGCTGGCCTTTTTATTGGAACTCTTAATGCACCACAGCAAGAATCCCACCCATCAGGCTGGAGACGAGATGAGTCAACAGGGACTTCAAACCTCCAAAGACAGCATGGCATCTCAGTTGAACCTCAGACTTGCTTGTAGCATCGGTGCTATTACCCTGAGGTGGCCTCCTTGAATCCAGCTATCGATTGCTATCTCCCTGGAGTTGTACTTTGAAGTTTTGACTCACCCTTGGAATATCACAAATGGCTACGCTCATGCCTGTTTGAAGTATGCTGTCTCTTTAGCCATTGGTAAAAGCTCAAACTCTAGTTTAGTTCATCGTGAATGCAATGCCGAGGTTGTTGTTTCCTGGACAGCTAATGTTCAGAGGTTAACTAAAATACAGTTGGAGTTTCTATTTATTTTGTGCCACCTCACTAATGACGGCAATCACTGCTCATGCTATAATGTTTTCCAAACAAACTGCTGTTACTGCCACTGAACATACCGAATGCATAACATCCTGTTTGGCAATGGATTTTCCTCTGAAAAACACCCATCGGACGCTTGGTGTGGAACTAACAAATGTTGAAACAATGTTTTGTATGTTGATAAGTTGATAAAACAAAGTAGGGCACACAGATTTGATCATAAAACTTGTCACAATTATTGATATGAATGACACAGTTATGATTTTGTTTTGCCACGGTAGCCTCACTCACTTTTCTTCTCCTTCTCTTTATTCCAGGGCAAACCGTACATGTATGACAGAGTCTTCTCGTCAAATACAACACAGGAACAAGTGTACAATGCCTGCGCCCAGAAGATTGTAAAAGGTGAGGTCTCACTTTTGATTTTTATCAATATGCTACACACTAGACTTATTATTTAAAGGCATGTACACAATAAATGAAAGTGACACCAGTGCATCCTTTTTAACAAATCCCTTTTGTCTTGTAGATGTTCTGGATGGATACAATGGGACGATTTTTGCGTACGGGCAGACATCATCTGGCAAAACACACACCATGGAGGTAAGGAGGACTGCTAAGACCGTGTGATATTTTCTATAAAATGCATCTTCTTTTTGAATAAAACTCTTCACTTCATATCATTATGTTATATTTGTTTGTTCTCTGTTTGCAGGGGAATCTCCATGACACAGATGGAATGGGCATCATCCCCAGGATAGTTCAAGATATCTTCAACTATATCTATTCCATGGATGAAAACTTGGAGTTTCATATCAAAGTGAGTAGTTAGAGAGTAGTTAGAAGGTGCAAGCTTTTGAGCTGTCCCACCCTACGTTGAGAGAGTGCTGCAGTGGTTGAAGTGACACTGCCCTCTATTGCCATTTTGAATCCCCTAATTAAAATTCTAGATTCAGATCATGTGTTTAAAATCTGATATTTATGGCTTACTTGCCCTATTTAAAACTGGGCACATGCAACAAGTTACACATTTCTCGTTCTGCAGTTTGCTATTACTAAGCATGTTTATAGAGACAATATAAGTGTTGCGTAACATGTCATGTATTTCCTGTCTGACTCGCCACTGTGTTTGTTGAACTCTTCTTGTGCACTACAACAATGCTTTTTGTGTATGGGGCTGTCAAAACACCTTTGACCTTTGTTTTCCCTTATTCTTGATAATTAAGAACGAATGGCATCTTATGTGTAGTTTTTAAAACCTGCATGTTACAATGCTGCCGTTTTATCATCTGCAGTAAACGGGACAGCCCTCTGTGTTTAATTTGAATAACTGGTCTTACCCTGCAGGTGGTTTGCTAAATAATGAGGTTCTTTCTCTGTTCACAGGTTTCATATTTTGAAATTTACTTAGACAAGATCCGGGATCTTTTGGATGGTAAGTGTCGATAGAGCAGTGAACATTGTAGCTCTCATCTGGCCTAGTTATAGCAGACTGTGGTGACAGAACGAGCTGCTGAAAGCCTGTGATGTGTTGAGAGAATGAACATGTTAGGAATACAATGGAGGGGGATGTTACCTGTAAACACACTGACTTCAATGTTAATTGTAAGTGTTAAATGGGTAAATGCTTTATATAAAACAACACATAAAATGTCTACTAACCAGACCACTCAGGAACAAGTGTTTTGACATTGTTCTCCACCTTGAATGGTGTTAAAAAGAACTGCAGAAACTTGAAAATGAAAATATATTTTGAAGCTTTTCATATTACCCAGTTCTCATGATGATGATCTCAAAAACACAATTACTTGGTGATTTTTGTTTAAAATTAACTTCAGTTAAATGAAAAATAAATGTATTAACTGGAATTGAAGACGGTCCCCACAATCCTCATTCTGACTGGCCAACAGTTGTAGCTCATCTATTTAATCTAGTTTTCTGGCCAATTGGGAAACATTTTAGAAGTAATGAGATGAAATTGGAAGCTTGCACACGGATATTAACCGAATAAATACTGTACATATGTTTACATTTCCTCTCATCTCCAGTGTCGAAGACCAATTTGTCAGTGCATGAAGACAAAAACAGAGTACCATATGTCAAGGTGAGACTAAACCTCCTGTCACATGTCCCAATTCCAGTAAAACTTGTTTGTGAAGGCCAACAATCAAGCCTCATATTCTGCTTCTCTTTTCAGGGCTGCACTGAGAGATTTGTCTGCAGCCCAGATGAGGTCATGGATACAATTGATGAAGGCAAATCAAACAGACATGTAGCAGTCACAAGTAAGATACCTATCTTGTAGTCTTTGTCACAAAGTCATTGACTGTATTTTGGCATTTTTGAGGCTGAGTTTTAATAACGTGGGTATCATTTCTCCTTTTAGACATGAACGAGCACAGCTCCAGGAGTCACAGTATCTTCCTGATAAACGTCAAACAGGAGAACACTCAGACGGAGCAGAAGCTCAGCGGCAAACTCTACCTGGTGGATCTGGCTGGCAGTGAAAAGGTACAGAGAACCATCTGTCATAGATATTTGGCATATTCATTATTTTGCCATTAAGTATTGTGTACATTGTTGTCTTGGGTTGGGTTCAGATACGCGTCTGTGACTTAAACATTGAGCTGCACAAGAGTTTGTTGAGATTATTGTCTGTGTGATTTTTTTTTTTTCAGGTCAGTAAAACAGGAGCAGAGGGAGCCGTGCTGGACGAAGCCAAGAACATCAACAAGTCTCTGTCGTCTTTGGGAAATGTCATCTCTGCTCTGGCAGAAGGAACGGTCAGTAACTCCACTTCAACTCTCAAATCTGATGATCTTGAATCTTGAATTTGTTGTATGTACAGTTTTTGTGTTCTGGCAGTGTTAGTCTTCTAAAGGAGCTCTGTCCACCATTAGTATTTTTAAAATAATTTGCATTGGGATTGGCATTTATTAAAGCTATGCTACGAATGCCAGCAGCAGTACTGTGGACTTAATGGTGCCCTCATGTCTGGTGCACTGGACCAAACGCAACGTATGGGATAATAACGTTTTTCTGTATCTGGGCAACACGATGATATCCGCCGAGATGTTTCCTGGCCCATAAAATCTTATTAGCCACGTAGACTGGGAGGTTGGTAATCTCTCCCTACTTGCTCCATCCAGAGAAAAGAAGGAAGCGAGTAGTCTACCTTGTGCCGACATCTTTACTTCTGCAGATATTACGTATCGTAGGAACCAGATTGAAAAAAAAATGCTGCGCCTCTAAAATGCGCTCAAACGTTTTCAGAAGAGAGTCAGCTTTTTTTTCAGCTTGGAAAAATGCTTTAATCTTTACTTCAGAGCATACTGCCCCCACATTTATTTAGATTTTTCTGTTGTGTTGCTTTTTCAGAACAACAAATATTAGATCTGTTATAACCTCAGGTGATGATTTTATGGTATTTTAAAATGACAGACATTCATTTTATTGTATCAGACAGAAAGGAAGTGTACTGTTTACCAGCTGCACAGCCCACAGCTAAGTGTGCATCTGGTAAACCAATGTTTTTATTATTTATCTTCCTGTGAAAGGGCCATTTTCAACCATCTACAGCTCCTTTGTGTTGCAAAACAGAACCTGAGCTGATAAGAACTTTCCTCCGAGCAATGTTTTGCTTTAGCTGATTCACAGTGATTTGACTCTGTTCACTTTAATCAACAATTGGTTTGTTCTTGGGTTCCTTCGCTGTGTAAACAACCTGAGGGGAGCGATCGGCTGAAACAAATGAGCTATTGTGCAGAGATGTCTCACTCCTGACCGAGCATTGTGGCGTCTAAAGAATTATTGCAGACCGCTTCAGATTAGCTGTTTGTATAAATACTAATGATAAATCAAGTTTGCATTTAACTGACATTTAGTTTTGCTAAACTGATGAGAGCTGTAACTGAAGCCATCACATCCTGTGTCTCTGTGCGTTGTTGTTTTACATAGTTTACACTACATTCATTCTCAGGTGTGTTTTTCAATTTGTCCTGATGCTAAAAACGACTGTTAATCCAAAAAATCCTAGTCACTCTCTTTCACCCGTGATGAGTTTTCATTGATTAAATGTTCCTGCATATGTTTTTTTGTGTGCACCAGGCCTACATCCCCTACAGAGACAGCAAGATGACCCGTATCCTGCAGGACTCGCTGGGTGGTAACTGTCGAACCACCATCGTCATCTGCTGCTCGCCCTCTTCCTATAATGAGTCCGAAACCAAATCCACCCTCATGTTCGGACAAAGGTTGGTAGGCCAGTAGAAGGAAAAACAAGCCACACTGTCATTTTTATTAATGGGCCGCCATACATGTTTTATAAATCATTGTCACAGTTGGTCCAGTGATGGTTCACAACCTTTTTTAAAGGAATAATGGTGCATAAGATGTTTTTATTTGAGTCCTCTCAGTTGAATGAAAACTGTTTGTTCTTTTTTTTTTTTTTTTCTACATCAGAGCTAAGACCATCAAGAACACTGTCACAGTGAACGTCGAGCTGACAGCAGAGCAGTGGAAGCAGAAATATGAGCGTGAGAAGGAGAAGAACAAGACCCTGAGGAACACCGTCACCTGGTTGGAGAACGAGCTCAACCGCTGGAGGAATGGTGAGGACTTGGATTGCTTGCTGTTCCATTGTTTCATCAATAGCCATAAACAGATCTCCTAAGAAACAAGAATCACGGCTGTGCTTTTCAGATCTGATTCACATTCTTTGGCACTTATTATTTGGTGTATTGCAGTTTTGGTTTCAGGGGAGGTTGCAATGCGAGAAACAGATTTTGTCTTTGATTCCTAAGGGAAACATCAGTACACTTCTTTGTATATATATATGGGCTGGTTCTGGTCTACAATGCATGGAGGACAATTTACTTTGATTCATATTTTATCATTTGATAGAACAGATAAAGCTCCTTGCTGACACGTACTTATCATGTATGTGTTCGCTCCGACTTTAGGTGAAAGTGTGCCAGTGGAGGAGCAGTTTGACAAGGAGAAGGCCAACGCCGAGGTGCAGGCCCTGGACAACATCATCAACGAAAAGCAGGCCTCCACGCCCAACGTGCCGGGCGTCCGCCTCACCGACGTGGAGAAAGACAAGTGCGAGCTTGAGCTGGCCAAACTTTACAAACAGCTGGATGATAAGGTGAGCGAGAGGACGGGATGTTTGTGGAAGAGGTGTATGAATGTGGGTTTGTAGACTTGGCCCATTATGTCACAGGTTTAACACACTACTTAAACATCCAAACAAGCAAACACAAACATGCTGTAGGTTATCTCATGATAAAAAGATCAAATATGCTGCAAAAACAATTCAAGTAATAATCAGATATTCCCATAAGAATAAGTAAATGTTCTTTAGCTTTTTGCTTTTATAAATATAGTTTATCAGTGGTCAAGTTGTACCGACTGTCTCCAGTGGTACTTTTTCTGCTTGGCGTCAACGCTAATGTCTCTTTGCGTCTCTGCACTTTACAGGACGAGGAAATCAACCAGCAGAGCCAGCTGGCCGAGAAGCTGAAGCAACAGATGCTGGACCAGGATGAGGTGAGTACTGGAGGAACAAAAATCTATGAGAGACCTATTTAAACATCTCATAGCGCAAGTGTATTTAGGGCGTGTCCAGCTCCACTTTTGCTTGTTAAGCAGCACATAACCTTTTTTTTTTTAAGGTGTGTTTTGTGCGCAAATTGAATGAAACAAATCAGCGTGCCATCTCCCGTTCCCTTTTAAAATCCAGGTGCACCTACATCTGTCATACTGCTTTTTAAATGGCGGATTCGTCGATTTGGATGAGCAAAAAATTTGTTTTTGAAAGGCTAAAAACCAACAAAATTGGATTAAAGCGGAATAATTTGTTAGATTGAAACAAGTTGTGAATTTAGGAAATTATTAAATTCTAAAATAAACAAACTATTTGACTTTCGGATTTAACAAAGCTCCGAAGTAATTGGAAATGTTTGGATCACACTCTTTGGAAACAAATGGAATCTAATTCTACAAATGGTATAACATTAATGATACTAGGGGTAGCCTAATCTTTTACCTGCAACTGTGCAGAACAACTGGGTTTAAACAGAACGAACAGACAGAATAAAACCAACCTGCACAGCATTGACATTTTGATTTAGGATTCAAATGTCAAAACGATGAATGAAGCTTTCAACTGTTCACCACAGCCCTAGAATTATCTCAGATTGATAAGTTGCATGTTGTGTTTACTGATAAGGAAGGGCACACCATTTACTTTTTGTCGCTGTTCATTGACTGTGATGGTTCTGAACCAATGTTGCTGTGGCATATTGTGAAGGAAGCAAAGGGGGCAGGGTTGATGGACCCTCTGCCTCCACCGCTTCCCAATCACCCTGTCTAGAAGACTGCATAAGAGCAAATGTACCAATATCCTATTTAGCCGATGTCAGCAGCCTTTTGGCACAATGCCTGTCCAAATGAGCTTTTGGCCCAAAATTCACGCTGAGAGTGCACTGCAGGTTGAGCCATACAGAATGCCTTGGACTGAGAGCCTTACTCCATGTTACGGCATTGTCATCTGCTGACGCTGTATTTACCGGAGGAGGAGCATCTTACTATTTGGATAATGACCCCTTTTGAAAAGCAGGAAATCATGTGCCGTTGACTTTAGAATAGCTTTTTGTCTCAAGATAGCAGCTCACCTCACTTTAAGACCAAAATGACAGCAGTGGCAGTTGCACTGTGCGCCACACATAGTGTTTAAATATGGACAGAGCCTCCTTGAGGTCGCACATAGACTTTTGAAGAGTCTTTGCGAAGCTCAAATTGGGTGACTCCAAATATGTTTAGAGGTGGATCCTCAGTGGAGCTGAGGTGACGCAGCAGCGGAATTAGTGGCGAGCAACCCGAGACGGACAACTACTCAAATTTAAAGAAGCCACACCCTGAGTTATGCCTAAAGTTGAGCCTTAATATAATTTAAACTGGTGAGCTGTAAATATTGTTTTTTAGTGACTTAATATGCTGCTAGGAGGAAAAGTGAGTTTTGCACACTAAATACATCATAACATTACTAATACTAATGTCCTTGTTTCACTGATGCTCTGAAAATGACATAAGGAACAACTACATGCATCTATCAATTTTTAAATAATAAAAAAAAAAGTCAGCAAGGAGGATAGCTTGTTTAAAAAAAAAAAAAGAAAAAGTATATTGTTACAAACACTGAATATACTGTAATGCGTTTTTAAAACAAGCAACATTTTTTCACCCCTCTCCCCTGCTTGCAGCTTCTAGCATCCTCCCGCCGCGATCACGAGAACCTCCAGGCCGAGCTGAACCGTCTGCAGGCGGAGAACGAGGCCTCCAAAGACGAGGTGAAGGAGGTGCTGCAGGCTCTGGAGGAGCTCGCCGTCAACTACGACCAGAAGAGCCAGGAGGTGGAGGATAAGACCAAGGAGTTCGAGGCCATCAGCGAGGAGCTTAGCCAGAAATCGGTGAGTTGGGGTCAGATATCAGCATGCCCAAAGTCACTGTGGCGCTTTGATTTCGTTCATACGACTTTTTAATTTGTCCTTCAATTTGGTTATTTTAATATGCAACACTTTAATTAAACTTGTACACAGACGCACATAAACAGACTTGCGTGCACACATTTATTCCTGCTACCGCTCCTTCATTTCAACTTTAAAGGACTTGGTTGTCGACTTAAATGCATGTTTGGACAACAGGTCAGATTGGTAGAGGAGTAAATATCCTTTACTTTCATCACATAATGGAACCTAAAGAACTTTGGGAGAAATGCATTCACTTGACGAGTTTTACGAGTGTTTGAAAACACTAGAAATGGCAAAAGGTAGAATCCACACACGGTTCTCTGCTCCCATGATGTTAAACAATAGAAGAACATATTGTATCAGAGAATGGACGCTCTCTCTTTCTCTCTCTCTGCAGTCCATCCTGTCGTCTCTGGACTCTGAGCTCCAGAAGCTGAAGGAGATGTCCAACCACCAGAAGAAGAGGGTGACCGAGATGATGGGTTCACTGCTCAAAGACCTCGCCGAGATTGGCATCGCTGTGGGCAGCAATGACATCAAGGTACTGGCGTGCCTTGTGCATGGTTACTATAGCAACACTATGGCTACAGAAGCGACGCCAGCTTCTAGGAATTTAGAGGAAGAAAAAGGATTTAAAAAAAGCTTCAGGCCTGATGACTAACCATGATACATATCTAGTACGTCTGTTCAGATATTCTGATGATCAAATGCATGAACACTTGCAGCTTTTTTAAATCTTTTTTTTTTATCTTCACCTCTCTTTACCTCACTTGATCGTGCCTCTTCAACTTGCCTCTTCTGCCTTTCCAGCAACACGAGGGCAGTGGCCTGATAGACGAGGAGTTCACCGTCGCTCGTCTCTACATCAGTAAGATGAAGTCGGAGGTGAAGACCATGGCGAAGCGCTGCAAGCAGCTGGAGGGAACCCAGTCAGAGAGCAACAAGAAGATGGACGAGAACGAGAAGGAGCTGGCCGCCTGCCAGCTGCGCATCTCCCAGGTACGCAGGAAGTAACCGCAGACAAAGTTGTGAACTGAAAAAGTACTTGTCTGCTCTCTGTGTGTGTGTGTGTGTATAAAGAAAGAATAATGTCATTTCTGAATCCTCATAAAGATCAGATGCGTACAAATCTGTATTATTTCCTCTGTCTCCAGCACGAGGCTAAAATCAAGTCCCTGACCGAGTACCTGCAGAACGTGGAGCAGAAGAAGAGGCACCTGGAGGAGAACGTGGACTCTCTCAATGAGGAACTCGTCAAAATCAGCGCTCAGGGTATGTCGCTGTTCAAGCAACAGATAAAGCACCAGCACTCACTTTAGGTCCATTAAAATGCCATTGGAGGCAATTAGTGCTAATAAAATGTATTAGCCTCTTCAACCTCAACACACTTATCCAACTTGAAAAAAACTTGTTCTGAATCTGAAACAACCGGTTTATTTGCTTGGAATCACTTTTCAGTTCCAGTTGTTAATTCATCCTGTTAAAGAAGTACCGATCTACCAGATTGTATCGTGTTTACAATATAGCAGAGCAGGTGCTTAGAAGTGTGCACAAGACTAAGAAATTAGAAATGTGTTGCCTTCCGCACATCTTGGTTATTTTCTTAATGAAATGATTTGACACCAAGCGTCAAGTGTCAACAAAATCCAATCCTAAGAAATGTTCATATCGTTACGGTTCAGTGCAGACTAACCTCTCACTATATCACTCCTGATAATGAATCGTGTGGTTCTGTTTTACAGAGAAAGTCCATGCTATGGAGAAAGAGAGCGAGATCCAGACTGCCAATGAAGTCAAGGTATGTTCCTCATTCCCATAAAGCATTACACACAAGTGAACACGACAGTTTTGCAGATTCTATGAGAAAGGGAAACTTTTGGTCCTTTTTTTTTAATATAAAAACTTAAATGGTGACTTTTTAAACTTTTGCATCAACTTAACGGTTTGTTGTCGTTTTTATACCGGGGTTTTCTGTCAAGTACATAGTATCCAAATTGTGTGCATTTGTGTGTGTTCAGGAAGCGGTGGATAAGCAGATCCACTCCCACCGTGAAGCTCATCAGAAGCAGATCAGCAGCCTGAGAGATGAGCTGGAACACAAGGAGAAACTCATCACTGAGCTGCAGGAGTAAGGCTTCCATTTCTGTTTCGTCAGACACGTCTCCCTTAGAGATGAGAGGGCAGCAAACGGGATTAACGTTAAAACAGGGAGACGAAATGACATTCAATATCATCAGGGGAATTGCATGATTAGAAAAATAGAGCTAGCTAACGATAGTTGCGAGGTGAAAGGAACATTTTCATGTGTTTACAATAAAACAATACTAAATTCAGTCTTTAGCTTCATAATAATAAACATGATGCCCTCTGTTCTCTTCCAGTCTGAACCAGAAGATCATGCTGGAGCAGGAGAGGCTCAGAGTGGAGCACGAGAAACTCAAATCCACCGACCAGGAGAAGAGCCGCAAGCTGCACGAGCTTACGTACGTCTCGCTCACAGCTGTGCACTGCTCACTGCTTTGTGACGGATGTATTTCTTTGGATGTTTACTGTTGTTGTTGTTTTTCCTTTTTTTGTTCAGGGTGATGCAGGACAGACGGGAGCAGGCCAGACAGGACCTGAAGGGTCTGGAGGAGACGGTGGTGAGTTCATCTAAATCAACTGCTGCTTTAAAAGCTCTTAACGTGAGAGTTTGTCGTCCCTTTGCAAGTTATCAGAGAAATATCCGTTAGTATTTATACTAAATTCAATGTGATTACAAATAAACAGATTTTTTTTTTTTTAAATCCAACACCAGCATTAATACTAAGGTTTTAAAAACACAGGAACAGATATTTACATTTACTGTTGCAGTGAGTGTGTTCGACCTTCATTGATATCTGCACTGTCCATTTATTTAAACACTGTTGTCTGTTCCAATCATCTCAATCTACTTGTTTTGTTCTTTTTCTTTTTCATTCAAGGCCAAGGAGCTGCAGACCCTGCACAATTTGAGGAAGCTCTTTGTCCAGGACTTGGCTACCAGAGTGAAAAAGGTGAGAACAAGTTGATAACGATACGACACGATTGTTCCGCCACGAATGGCAACAGTGTTAGGTTGACTGATGATGTGCTCATAAGTCCCTGTGTGTATTGTTTAAGTATTAACGCTTGTGTTTTATTCTTTGTGCAGAGCGCTGAGATGGACTCAGACGACACAGGCGGCAGCGCAGCACAGAAACAGAAAATTTCCTTTCTTGAGAACAATCTTGAGCAGCTCACCAAAGTTCACAAACAGGTAGGATTTGAATAAACACACCCAACAACAAGATGAAGGATTAATGCTGTCCTTGTCCTGTTCTATTTTCCTTTATTCTCTGCCTTCATTTCCGTTTGTTCTACCACCCTCTCCCTGCTATCTTCATCTTTGCTCAGTCATGCTTCGCGCAAATTCGATTTATGAAAGGAATGATTTAACTCGGTGCTAATTCCCCCACAGCTGGTACGTGATAATGCAGACCTGCGCTGTGAACTTCCTAAACTGGAAAAACGTCTTCGCGCTACAGCTGAGCGGGTCAAGGCCCTTGAGTCTGCTCTGAAGGAGGCAAAGGAGAACGCGGCCCGCGACCGCAAGCGCTACCAACAAGAAGTGGACCGCATCAAGGAGGCCGTCAGGGCCAAGAACATGGCCAGGAGGGGACACTCGGCCCAAATCGGTAATTTATTCCAGCCAGAATACACAGGTTTTTTTGTGGCATGTGAAGAAACGTAATGCTGTGCCACTATTATACAGATCATTTACTTTTTACATTTGTGTTTTTGTTTCTGAAATGAAATGCAAATCTCACCTGACGTCTCAAACATCATCTGAAACGGCCGATCCTCAATCTCCTCTTCCTCCACTCCACAGCCAAGCCTATCCGACCCGGGCAGCAGCCAGTGGCGTCCCCCACCCACCCAAACATCAACCGCAGCGGAGGAGGCTTCTACCAGAACAGCCAGACGGTGTCCATCAGGGGGGGAAGCACCAGCAGCAGCAGCGGCGTCGTCGGCAAGCCCGACAAGATGTAAGAATAACGCCGCTGTTCCTTTAAGAGAGCTCGACCAGACGATGCGTCACGTAAGAGACGCCGGAACGAAAGAAGGAAACATTAAAAATGACTGTGATGACTTCATGTGGAAGCATTGAATAACCGAGGTTTCTGTGTGATGTCATGAGGGTCTTCAGGTAGATTTTGGATGGAGACCTTCCCCCCCTTTATTTCTCTCTCTTTTTTTCTGTTTGCATCTCCACTGTGAACCATCCAGTTAAGGCAAAATGTCATAAAATCTTTCCAAAATGTTTTCACTAAAATAAGAGTTTACGTAGTTGCCCTCTGTTTAAGTTGCATGCTTTTTTTTGACTGACAGAACCAGAATAATAGATACAGCCTCTATTTAAACATGAAATTAACAAACTTTAAGCTTTTTAGAATTAGAAATAAGACGGAAAGAATGAAAAGTCAAAAACCGATACAGAACTTAGATTGAGTTTAGAAATATCCAATAATAGAAATACTTCAGAATTCTAAACTGATTATACCTTTACCTCAGTAATCACATTATTATTATTATTATTATTATTATTATTATATGCTTTAACAGTTTGAAATCCAGCTTTTAGTGTGCATGTGTTGATAAATGATATCATTTGTGACACAACAGCTTCATAAATGCAAAAGAAAGATAAAGTTTGAGAAATGAGTTCCGACACACGTTGTCGTAACTCGTCAGCTGCGTGATGGACGGCAGCAGTTCAGTGCAGAAAGAGCGTGACATTCACTAACGCCGTCTTTTCTCTCCGTCTCACCTGCAGCTGAAGAGCAGCGGGTCGGAAGGACGACACCACTGAGGAAGCCGATATCACCCCCCCGCCCGACCCGACAACCTGTCATTCCGTAACAGCGAAACAGGCTCCTTTTGTCGCTGCTGTGGAGCCCCGAAGGAGTTTCTGAATTATAAATATATATATATAAATATTCCTGGCCTGTACAGCTCCAGCCCACACACATACCTCCACCCACTCCCCCCCCCCCCCCCACTCCCCACACTCCCCACAATTCTCATCATGACTTATATCTTTTTCTCGTACTGGATATAATAATAATAATTATAATTATAAAAAAAAAAGACAATAATTTTCATTTACAAAAGGCGAGATTAATATTTGCATCCAGCGAACCAAACGCAGTCGTGAGCGCAGCCTCGGCGAGCGAAACCAGCGACGCACCTCAAACGTGGAGCTCCCGTTTCGTTTTTTTTCTCTTTGCACAGTCTGTCGTCATCCGTCGTCCTCGTCGTGCGAGTAGTTCTGCACTGTGCCATGCTGAATGTAAGGGTAGCCAGATCCCGTTTCAAAAAAAAAACAACAACAAAAAGATACAAACAAATGAAAACACAACCTAAAAACAAAAAAAAAAGACCAAAAAAAAATAAAAAGGTGACCCTACCACGAGAAATAGCTTGACCCCCATAGGCTAACCTCTGTACATTTCATCATTGCTATTATTGGTTGTTAACCACACTTTTCTCTGAATAGATTTTACATGCTACTTTAAAGGAAAGAGGAAAAAAAAAAAAAAAACTGTATGGTTTTGAATTGACTAGATGGCGTCGAGCACTGCTGTTCTGTCCGGTCTTGTACAGATGTAAAATTGGCACTACTGCACACGCTTCCCCAGAGAGAGGAAGAGAGAGAGAGCGAGAGAGCTGTATGGAAACAGCAACGGGGAAAGGACTCAAAAGAAGGATGGAAAAAAATAAAAGAAGCCACAACGTGCGACGGTGTACTGTAGATGTATTTAACTAAATACCTGTGGAGGCCAATTGTTTTTATCATTAAGTTAAAATAAAACCTATACTCGTTATTGGTGACTTCATGAGAAGGATGTAAAGAATGTAGAAAGGAAGGAAGAGGATGATCCGGTTAACACGACAAACTTCCACCTTTTGTTAGCATAGCCTATGCTACGTAGCTAAATGTACTGTTTTTACTTCTCTCAGTGGTTAATAATGCTGTGTTGATGGGCACTATGTACATCTCTCTGCACATTGGAGCGCATAGTCTGCAGGCATATAGACTGAGATAACACACACACACACACACACACACACACACACACACACACACACACACACACACACAATGCTTGTCCTGTCCTAGCTGGGTCGCTGTCACTCATCTCCAAAACCTTTCTTTTGTTGTTTTTTTTTGTAGTTGTAACTGTTTGATCCCTGTTATGATTTCGTTTCAAGGGTGCCTCGCCTCCTGTTCTTTTATTTGTTTTTGTTTTTTTTGTCTTCTTTTGTCCTCCCTCACGCTTTGGTTGTTGTTTCTAGATTTAGGACCTGTAACTGTACGTGCCCCCCTTTTGGTTGTAAATTTGCAGAAAAGCAAAGTGGTTTTGCTGGGTTTTATGTACTGTATCGCTTTCATTGTTCCATAGATTGTGTCGGTGCTCGTTTGGAGAGTGGGGGTGGGGGGGGGGGGCGGGCGGGTCAGTCATTGGGTCAGACCTTTGCTGCTGATCAGCCAGTCAGGAGAGCAGGGTCTAAAATTGCACAACAATCTTATCAGTCATCATCTGGAGGAGGGGTTTATTTAACTAAATCTAGTCAGGGGTGTAGGATTTATTTAGTGTTTTAGTGTCTTTTTTTTTTTCTTTTGTGTTTTTAATTCCCACCACATTTTTTTTTTGTTTGTTTGTTTGTTTTTAACCCTGTAGAGCCCCAACTGCATCAGCAAAGAGCTTGTTGTGATTGTAACCCCAGCGTGACAACAACAAAAAACATCTTGTGCAATTGCAATACACTGTTTAAAAAAAGAAATACACTGAATATCAGTCGACTGGCAGGTGTGACCAGGGTGTGCTTGCAGCGGTAATCCTGCCATATAGAGTCAAAAGTCCCCCCCCCCCTCTTTGCTGGCTCCTGTTCCGCTTCCTTTCGGCCCTCACGGTATTTTCTCAGCGAGGACTTCTTTTATTGCCGGTTCTAAAAAAAAAAAGCTGAAAGGTGACACAGGACTTTTCCTAAAACGTAAGAAGAGTCACTATCGTACTGGACAGTAAACGCCCTCTAAATGCCGGAAGGCGACACTTGCATTAGTAGATAAAGACAAAAGCCTTTTTTTTTTAGAAATAAACATTAAAGAAACTTTCTAGCTACTACATTTGTGGCTTCGACTAGTGGAACAAATCTAGCTTTAAAGGGGAGGGGGGGATTTTGGCTTTCTCTCCTAAGATGTCAAACTAGAACTTTTGTCATCTTGTCACAGGACAGTCGGGTTTAACAGCACCTCTTCACAGAACCTGCACTCAGAGAAACACTCCACATGTGGCTGTTTGTGACTGGAGCAAATGGAAGCTCCCACAGCCCTGTAAATGGAACCGTTTGTTGACAGCGAATAATTTAGGCAGTAACGATTCCTCCCCCCCGTATCTATGACAGGACAGTGTTTGGCGTCTATCGAGATGGTTTATTCCCTCTGTGTAATCTTCAAGATTAGTTAAGAGTTTGCAGCATGGACCTCAAAACGTTTATCCTTTGACCTTCCACCAAAACTGGATATGAAATGGGGGGGGGGAATTGTTAATCAAAAACTAAAACAAACAGGGAAAAAAGTTGAGATGTTAACTTAAATTGGAGCATTAATTCTAAATTTGCAAAAAAAAACAAAGTGTAGCCACTTTTTTTATTACTGTGTAATAGTTGGGTCAATTTTTAAAGGACAGTTTTGAGGATCCACCAGTGGACAAGGTACTGGATCATTCCTGGAGAACTGGGGCACAAAGAAAAGCAGGGCTCTGATAGAGACGGAGATGAGAAGCTCATGAGATCACAGTTTTGGATTGATTGCATGATGTAAATGTATGTGTGATTAAATAATTATGAGAAAACACTTGGATATCTCTTTTCGTTTCTTTGTGTTTGTGTAAAGCTTCCAAATTGTTTTGCAGACAGACATAACGGTGAAGTGGTGTCACGCTTACAAATGGGTTTTCTGAAATCTGATATTATTCATTTTGAAGAAAAGTGATTATATTTCTGTGTACATTTTGCCTGAGCGTGTTTTTCATGGTTTGGTTAAAGCTTCCTAATTCCAATTAAATTAAATGTTAATTCTAAAACATATAATAACGTTTAACTTAAACATTATTTTTATGCGCACATAAATCCATGACATTTGAGGGTGTTAGTTTTTGAAGTTCAATCTCAGCTTGTATACATCTAAAATAACCTTTGCTGACTAATTCCAGTATTCAAACACACATATTTGATCCCGCTGCCATTACGACATAAAAGCAAGCTTTCAATCTAGAGCACCTGGCTTTAAAATTCTAGTGTCAATATATATATTTACAATTTTTTTCATGTTATTCCCATGCTATTTCCCTGGTTTCCACTAGGGGCATTGCTGCTGTATTATGGAGCAATGAAGTGTTTGATTCAATGCATCTAAATCAATGGTCATCAATCATTGACATATCCCAGAATTAAAAAAAATAGCCCTTGCATTAACTATACAGGGAATAATTTATTTTTCATGAATGACAACAGTGGAAACGCACTGTCAAGTAAAAGGTTATAAATCTGAAAATGTAACTATTTGGTATTTATTATCGAAACTAATGTTGGTTAAAAGATTTAATTTGGTGATAGTGGAAAATAATATTTAATTACCGGTAACTTGAATTAACTATACAGAAAATCATTTATTTTTCATGAATGACAACAGTGGAAACACACCGGCAATGAAAGGGTTAAAAATCTGAAAATTTGAAATTATTTGGTATTTATAATGGAAACTAATGTTGGTTAAAATATTTAATTTGGTGAAAGTGGAAAATAATATTTAATTCTGTTGCATTGTTATTTATTTTTTTATCCCACAGATTAGTCTACTAGGCTAATCCGCCGCTAAAACTAAGATTTTTATTTTTTTGTTTAACAAATGAAACACAATCAACATTCAAGTGATGGTAGTTTTATTGCATCAGTGGAGAAAAAAATGTAAAACAAACATTTGGAAAGTTACCATTATATTTATTTAAATAGCAGTTCCCATTTATAACCACAAGGGGGCGCTGATTCCTTGTTTGCGTCCCTTAACACAGAGTACAATATTAGACAGGAGCTCTCACTCTGATTCTATTCGCACTCGAAATATGGAAACGCATTTTAATGAGTTAATGGAAATGCTTATAAAACATGCAGTACCAGTCAAAAGTTTGGACACACCTTCTCATTCAACTACTTTGAAGAATGTAAAATATAAAACATATTCTGGTTTGTTGAGCATTTGTTTGTTTACCACATAATTCCATAGTTTGGATGTCTTCAATATTAATCTACAATGTATAAAAAAAATAAGAAAAACCATTGAATGAGAAATTTGAAAAAGTCCAAACTTTTGACTGGTACTGTTTATGAAATATTGGGTCTGATATTGCCTTTGTAGCAAAATGGTCACTATGATGTTTAGTATCTTATATATTATATATATATATATATATATATATATAGTATACCATTTTGCTACAAAAGGCAATATCAGACCCAATATTTCAAAAAAAAAAAAATAAAACCACTGTAAAAACAATTTGTGATGCATCTTTTTTCCAATATACGATCTTTGCTTAAAAAGGTAGTTGTCAGGAGTCCACACGGGAGCGAGCACTGCTGTGGATTACAGGGACGAGCAGGAGCGACGGGAGCGAGCGCTGCTGTCCGACCAGAAACCTGACAAGTAGTGAACCAGGAAAGTTTGCTGGATTTTCTTTAAAAACTCACTTTTGGATTGTGTTTCTTTTTAACCCCCCCCCCTCAGGAGGGCCCCCACAGAAGGTAGGTCAAAGGTGAGCACGTGTTTGGGACACAGGGGAATGTTTAGCAGGGAAGCTAATTAGCTAGCTGCTGTTAGCATCAGATCAGCTCCTGTGAAGCCAGACAGATGCGACCCCAGAGAAGAGCTGTGGCTGCAAGGTGGAGCTGCTAAACGTGGATGTAACTCAGTGGAAACACTCTGACAGGCTCACTGAGCATGCACAACAGTACTTCTGCTGTGCAGGAAGTTTTGTGGAGCTGTCAGGGTGCAGCACAATGCAGGGGAAAGGTCATTTTACCCCCTTTGGATGTGTGCTTTAATGACAATAACATGAGGAATGTGTCAATGTATCAGGATCAGAGGTTTGGAGATGTGTTTTTTAAGATGGGACCAATCTTGGGGTTTGGATGTTAAATTATAAATCACAGTAGAGCTGTTTTGATGTTAATTTAAGTCACATATAAGGCAAAAAAATACAATATTTGCTAGAGTAATGTCATGATTTGCTGCTTTTGTTGTGGTGAATTACATATGTTTTGAATGTAACTCAGTGGAAACACTCTGACAGGCTCACTGAGCATGCACAACAGTACTTCTGTTGATTATGAAGTTTTGTGGAGCTGTCAGGGTGCAGCACAATGCAGGGGAAAGGTCATTTTACCCCCTTTGGATGTGTGTTTTAATGACAATAACATGGGGAATGTGTCAATGTATCAAGATCAGAGGTTTGGAGATTTGTTTTTTAAGATAGGACCAATCTTGGGGTTTGGATGTTAAATTATAAATCACAGTGATGTTAATTTAAGTCACATATAAGGCCAAAATAACAAATATTTGCTAGAGTAATGTCATGATTTGCTGCTTGTGTTATGGTGATTTACATATGTTTTGATTTTGGACCTTTTAGGAATAGAAATATGTCCTCCTGATTGGACAGTTTCTGCACAAGTAAGTTAGGTTAGATTATCAACATTGGCATGAATACATTCTCTGTTTATTGAATTGTTTGAACGCTATACATCCCAGCATAGTTTCTTTTTTCTTTCTTCTCACACATAGTTGTGATGCAACCTCCTTGGTATATTTACCAGTAAGTGTGAGTAGTAGGCTTGACTGGTGATGTCATGTTGAGTAAGATGTGTGTCTTTCCATCAAGTGTTTAACCCCCTCTTGTCTGCTCTCCTCCCCACAACCGAGTGACCTACCTGCCTCAAAAAACGTCCATTTTTTGTGTGTTTTTACTTTATTCACATTTCTCTAAGACGGCCTTATTAAGTGAGCTACAGCTGGCTGTGGTTTGATGAAGTGTGACAGATTGTGGTGACTGACTGGTCCTCGGGGAGTTTGATTTATGAGCAAAGTCGTCCCTAACTGGGACAGCCTGTGCTGAATCCAGGCTGTTTTTGGGGGAACGTGGACCTATATTTGGAGTGACTACGTGTGAAGGTCACAGTGCGTTTTCTCGACAGCCTCTGCTAGTTACTGATGTTACAAATTGCAGCTTCAGATTCCCGTTCCAAAGGCTCTGTTGACCCAAAATCACACAGATATGTCTCTCTTATGAGCCAAGCTGATTCTTGTTTGATGTCTGTCTCTAAATCATGATAAGTGAAGTGAGTTTTAAAGAAACTGTTGACTGCCAGTTTTGTGTAAGAATAAGATCTTTCTGGAAAGACATGCTGCCTTTAAGGTTTAGCAAAAGTCATTTTTCAAGCTTTAAGCAGCTAAAACTCCTTCACTTATCATGTTTTAGAGACAGACATCAAACAAGAATCAGCTTGGCTCATAAGAGATTACTTCGTTGGTAGAGGGGGGGGAAATAATAGCTTTGTTTCTGAATAGGTGACCTTTTGGCTGTTGTGTTTACGTCACCGTGTGAACATTTAACATGTGCTTAGTGAACCTGAGTGCACTTATCTGTAAATAACTCCATAATGGGAGAGAAACGGGCTCTCTCAGAGTAACTACTAACTCTGCTAACTAGCGTCATGTGAGACCCGATGACGATCAGTCACTCTGCTGCCTCACTTCTCCGTGTGTTTCCGTGGAAACCTTTCATTCGTGTAACGTTGGAAAAAAGATATTTCCAAGGTGCTGCTTTCAGTTTTGCTGAGGCGGGAGAAAGCGGGAGGGTGTGTTTCCTACATGCGCTGACAACGGCAGATTTTTTTCCACCACATAACAGTTGAAATAGTCCCACACACGTTTCTCCTGCTACCTTTCCATCACATCAGAGTCTTCAGCCGAGTCCCTGCCATCATGTGTCGTAGCTCTGGATGATTTAATTCTTCTGACCCATCCCATCCCCCCCTTACATGGTAAATCTTATTACCATCACAACAGTTACATTGATAGGAAGACGAAACACGCAGGGACGCACCAACGTCGTTGCCAAGGTGACCGGACAGTCCCACAGCCAATAAGAACGGAGAATCGGAGCCTCGCTCTGATTGGTAAGGTGGTTCCTCTGATTTTGCTGATTGGACTCTGAGACGATTTGTGTCGTCCGCTAAGTGGCCACCGCTGATGCTGGAGCTTAATCAAGGCAGGGATAAGTGAAAGAGACGTAACGGCCTCCATGCTCTTATCCTGCTAAACACCTTTCAGTATAATGAAGAGGAGCAACCTGAAAGTCTTCATCAATTTGTGTGTCGTAAGCTCGCATTTTTGTTTACATATCAGCTGTAATGTCATGGAAAATTGGCTTTTAATTTTATTGTACAGTACCAGTCAAAAGTTTGGACACACCTTCTCATTCAACTACTTTGAAGAATGTAAAATATAAAACATATTCTGGTTTGTTGAGCATTTGTTTGTTTACCACATAATTCCATATGTGTTCCTTCATAGTTTGGATGTCTTCAATATTAATCTACAATGTAGAAAAATAAATAAAAATAAAAATGAAGAAAAACCATTGAATGAGAAGGTGTGTCCAAACTTTTGACTGGTACTGTATTTTTTGTACTTTGTGTGTTTTTTTGTTTGTTTGAGTTACTTTTTTAAATCAACAGCTGTCAGACTGGTTTGTGATTTACCTAAAAACGTTGGCAGGATATTGAACGAGTGGAAAAAAAAAATTAAATTTCTTTTTTAAAAAAAGCCCGCGGAAATGTTGCACAAGGGGGGCAGGAAATTAAAAGTTTGTCCATCTGCTGCAGGGACTTAAGTCTCGATATTTCCCAGCCTTTTTTCAGCGACAGGTACTTCTAGAATGGAGCCTCTGAAGATTGTTCTTTGCTGTTGGGTAGGCAGAGAAAGTCTGGCCCACACATTTATTATTCCCAGACCTCCAAAGGAACAGGATGTGGCACGATTGACCAAAGTGACTCTGTGCAGACTTATATGCAGTGCGTCACCGTGACAGGTTGTGTAATGAAGCATTCAGTAAAACAACGGGCACTGTTACACCTCACACCTAACTGTACATGATGTTAATGAGGGAAGTGTTGCTGCTCAGTTATGGGTAAAAAAAAATAAAAAATGCTAATTCTGATCATTTTGATTGATACCTGATTGTTCTTATTCATCATGTGATTCATAAGAATGGTTTATTATCCACCTCAGCTGGATTAGATGGAAACAAAAGGAGCGCGGCCTTCCTCCAGCCAGCTGAATTAGCGGGTCACGGGTTAATGGAGCTGGCTGCCAGTTCATGTCATGATATGCCCGTCAGCCAGTCTAATGCTTCACCAGACCGCCTTGTGTTGTTACTGCGAGCTGTGAAATTGGCATCGGAGCCGGTGTTTGATTTCATTTGGCAAACGGACGTTGGGTACAGCCAATAGATTTTGGGTGAGATTTCCCACAGTGCCTGTTCGCCCCAAAACCAGCAAACGTAATCCGCGATGATGTCATCCCTGCGGTCACTGTATCAGGAGTAATCCAGGATCTGTAATCACACCTAATCACAGATCTTCATTAAGCTAAAGCACAACTGGTGAAGAGAAACGACACGTAGTAATATTGGACAACAGCTGTCTGACACACATTTGCCGGCTTTAAAGTGATGCGCTCGTTGATCGAGATGCATCGGAATCCAACACCAGATAATGAAAAAGGACGGCAAAATAATTCTCTTTTCAATATTATCTCCAAATAGATCCATCGGGATTTTGTCTGAGAGCCACAATCGCTGCACAGACTTGGCAGTGAAAGTGATTTGTTGTGCGGTCGGGTCGGCTCTGCGTCCGTGTGGCCATCATGTATAGAAAAGCAGAGAGACGGATGAAAATCAAGATGAACCATTCAAATCATAGTCTTGGTTTTTGAGGCAAAGTTCTGACTGGATGTGACTCACTGATGACTGACTGTAATATCCTGCTTTAACTGCTACTGAGGCTGTAGCATCCACTTTCTTTGTACTCTCCGTCTGGGGGTCAAATTTATTTTGACCTAATTTTCTTTTCTTTTGGCTATTATTTACATTAGATTAATTTAGAGAAGGCCAAAGTAAGCCCCTTATACCTTTATTTGTATTTTATTACAACAACGAGTGCTGTGTTTTCACATCTTTTTACTTTAGGCCTATGCATGTGAAAGTAGTAAACAGTAAACATTAAAACAAAAAAAATGAAGTTATTATATTCAATTGAATGTAATAAGCAAATGTCAAAATTATAAACACGGTGAAACTTGCATTTTGCACTGCGGTCTTGTTGGTCTGAATTGGTCAATAATTCATGTTTAGAGGAATGATGTTTCTATGAATGTACACAATGAGTGTCTGTATGTATGCTGTAGGACCATCCATGTTTCCATCCTAAGGCATTTGGCTCATGTTCTCTCCTGCAGTGGTTTTTCTTTTTTAACAGTCGAGCAGTTACAGGAAACTTAATTTCCAAGATTACTTGCATTCCAGGAAGCTGTTGTAATGAGTTCATAACTTGGTGTCATAATGCACCTCTAACACTGCAGCAAGGGAGTGCTGAATGCATATTACAAAAAAAAAAGATAAAGATTCTAGTAGGGCCATAAATGTGAGTATCGCTATTACACAACGTTTCACCTGGACTAACTCCAAATCCACAAAACCAGCGTGAAAATGAAGAAAACCTGAATGGGTTTAATGAGAGGGCCGATGCTACGCTGTGACGTAGCGAAAGGTCAGTTATTTATCGTAGCAGGCCTAACAGTGAACACACTAAACAGAGACACACAGGCAAGATTCAAATCTTTGAACTCTTAAGCTTATTAGAGCATGAAATGTTTCTTTTTTTCAACTTGCATGAGTAACAACGGTGAACAATCTCTTTCTATCAAAATAGCCCATGCACAGAGGTAGCCTGAGGCGGTATATGACAAGATCTCACAAGGGCAAAACCGTACTCTAAATGTGTCTTTATTGCCCCTTGGATATTTATTATTAAACTAAAGTTTTACCCTCAAAGTTCACCACATATAGGACGTGCCTTTTAAGTAAAGTTTGGCTCCATTACATGCTTTCTTGTTGTCGGTGTCAGTGGAGTTATGAGCGTTTTTTAAATAACATTTTAAGATATGAAGCTTCAAAGCTCAGCTTGCTCAAGGTGTGCTGGAGCCTCACCTCATGTTGTAAGAGTGTGTGTTTTGTGTGTGAGTGTGTGTGTGTGTGTGTACACATGTGACTGCAGCTGGAAACACATGTGACTGCAGCTGGAAACTATGTGTGTGTGATTTGACTAATCTCTGCGCTCAGAAGCAGAATGCCTCAGTGGCTGCTGGACTCGCTGTCCTGGTCAGACAGCGTTAGACGGACAGAGTCAGTTAGCACAGTGGAGGAAGACGAGCATGTGAGTCACATTACTGTCTCTGCTCCTTCTGTCGGACAATATGTGCTGCTCTGAAGCCTTTCAAGAGGAGTAAAGCGCCTCAGTTTGTACTTTAAGAGGCTTTAAGTCATCTTTTCTGATTTATGAATACATTACTTAAGTTATAAGATTGTTATATACCATTTTATAGTTTATTTTTCTCCAACTTTTTCATCTTTTATATATGGGAAGTGGACCTGATTTACATCAACATCGATGTACAGTAAACTTTTATTTGAATGCTAATGACAAGTTGTACACCTAGCATAGCACAGACTAAGTTCACAAGCATGGTGGGACATCATAAGTAAAGGACAAAAAATGTATATATAGTATAGAAATGTAATAATACAGAGAACAAAGCCCCCCCCTCAGCTATCAGCCATACGTCCTCGGAAGCACCTTCCAGAATATATTGGACATTCTAGGTACCAAATATTCTAGGAATGGAGTCCATATATGATATTATTCACCAAATCTAGCTCTAGATCAGTTAAAGGTTGATTCATACACAATGTAAGACTGTTTTTTGGCTTTTTTCAGATCAGTTTTAGCAGCATAAATTAACACATTTTTAGATTTATTTATATATATAATTGGGTAAATATGGGGAGAGAAGGAGGTGAATTACATGTAAGAAATGTCCCCAAGGACTTTGAGGTCTCTGATAATCCTCTGTTACACCAAAGAAACACCTTTAAGGCCCCAAGTATTGATTAAATCATGACTGTGGAACATTGAATGTCAAATGGAAATGGATTGGATACTCACTTCAGGTCTGTGTTGTTTTCCCTTCCAGCTCTGCTCAGGAAACCATGCTGAAAAACATCTTCCTTTTGTGGTGAGCTGCCTGGTGGACAGTCAGAGGCATCATGGCGGAACTGCCTATTGCCCCGGGCGAGGTCTACATCGAGGTGGACTACGACTATGAATACAAGTCCAAGGACCGCTTCATCACCATCCACCAGGGCGAGTGTTACATGCTGGTCAAGAAAACCAACGAGGACTGGTGGCAGGTGAGGAAGGAGGAAGGGACTAAAGCGTTCTACGTACCCGCTCAGTATGTCCGCGAAGTGCGCAAAGCCCTCATGCCGCCTCCTAAAGCTCTCCAGCCTCCTTCTGCGGCCGCTGGAAACTCACCTCCACAAAGTAGGGGTGCACTCTGGGTAAAGCCAACCAGTCTGGATCTTGGACTCCCAGTGAGCACCGAGAACCTTCACAGACACGAGTCCAAAAATCAGCGCTCGCCCTCCGCGCGCAATGCCGCCTTGGGGCATTTCAGCCCCCCCAGTCAGCGCAGGAACAGCGACAACCATCAACCCCCCGGCTCTCCCAACGACCACGACCGAGGTCTGGCCGGAGCCCTCCAGCCTCCTCAAAAAGCAAGATCCAGCACTCTCCCCCGTTCCCGAGCCCGATCCCCAGACCTGGAGCGAGCCCCGCTGGACGTGGACAACACCCAACACTCTGACTCCGCGGGGGAAGAGAGGCGCACCAACGACTCGGAGTCAGGAGACGAGCTGAGCAGCAGCTCCACTGAACATCCTCAGGTAAAAGCAAATTTCAAAGAAATGTTTCCGCAAGGGCCGGGGCGATACGGAGAAAATCTAATATCACAATATTTTAGAGGAAATACGACGATATCGATATTTCAGTGTGGAAGATTTTTACGTTCACAAAATGTACAGTACCAGTCAAAAAGTTTGGACACACCTTCTCATTCAATGGTTTTTCTTCATTTTTATTTTTATTTATTTCTACATTGTAGATTAATATTGAAGACATCCAAACTATGAAGGAACACATATGGAATTATGTGGTAAACAAACAAATGCTCAACAAACCAGAATATGTTTTATATTTTTAGATTCTTCAAAGTAGTTGAATGAGAAGGTGTGTCCAACCTTTTTACTGGTACTGTAAATGCAATGAGATTTTTAAATGAATGATCACCAGTAATGGAAAAACAATAACTTAGTGGATTAAGGCAAATAAAAGAACAGCTAGAACAGTTTGGTATGTTCTAATAATTACATCCTGTTACTGTTACGCAGCCTTTATACGCACTTTCATATTATGATATCCAAGATCTAAGACGATATCTAGTCTCATATCACGATGTTTTTATATAATATCGATACCTTATCCAGCTCTAGTTGGTGCTGTTGAATGGTTGAATACACGTGAAGCTCTGCATTCATCTTGGATTCAGGATCTGTGTTGGTTTAGTTACACTGTCAAAGGCTTTTAACACAACACAACACCCCCCCCACAGCCATCCTGAGAGGAAATAGTCTGGGAGCCACATATGAATCCCCGTTTCAGACCCCTGTTAATGTTCCTAAACAGCTGTTTTATGATTGTGATCCCCATTCAAGCTGTGGGGATTATTTACAGTTTAACGAAATAAAGAAGTGTAATGAACCTGTACTAATAGTGATTATGTTATTTTGGACTGTTCCTATTAGAGCAACAGCAGTAGTCTGTTTTGGTGTCTTCATTCAACAATACAAAGCTTCATTTATTGTGTTGGTATAAAACGTTGAAAGGGGTTTTGTGCAGTTGGCTCAACTTTTTTTCCCCCCCGTGTTATTCATAAAAAAACATTTGTGTTTAGGTGATCTGACCTCTGGACCTCAATCAGACAGCTACTGAGGTTCAGACAAACTCGGCCTCAGTGAGCCGAGGCAGCTGATTACTTGTGAGCCCGGTCAGTGTGGGTGTTTGTTCCTGGAATAATTAGCTCAGTCTGCGGCTGAACAAAAGCCAGAGAGAAAATAGAAACTGGGTCTGTGTGGTGCTGCCACTGGGTGTAGACCTCCTCTTTTTGTGTGTAGAAAGGAGGGGATTGTAGCGTAAGTTGGGTTCAAGTTACGCATGAATATAATGGTGCTTTTTACAGTTGGTGGAACTTTGACCTGAATGAAAACAAGTAGTCATCAGGCACAACTATTACTTTGCAATGTTATTTTGCTTGATACTTGAATTGTACATATTTCTATCAGCTTTTGCAGAAGTTTATCCTCTTCTTATATGCGGTGACTTTGTCTTTATGCTATTACTGCAATATAAAAATGATAATAAGAGATTAGGGCCAAGACTCGGAGCCTTCCTTAAAAAAAGAAACAGCACACATTTTTCTAGGACCATTTAACAAACACATTCTTGCACATTCTCAGGCTGTTTTAGCATAAAATATACAAAATAAAACCCACAAATTCTGGGGTGACCCCTGAAATGGACTTTTGGTCAGAGTATTAAGTATTAAACATATTGCATTCAGACTTCCACAGTGCTATCAAACTGAAAATGTAGGTCCACAAAATAACTCTCGCCTGTAAGTTAGTTCACTTGTCGCAGAAAGTTTTTGGCATACACTCTGTCAACTTCACGTTCTGAAGTACTGATTTCAGAGCGGTGCATCACACAATGACGTAAACCACTGACTCTGTACGATGTGTTGGTAAAGGTTATCTAAAAAGCGAGTGTATACAATTTCAAAGTCTGTATGTGAAAGCAGCTCAGGCCACAATGGAGTTCCTTCCTTCCCTCGGCAGCTGTGTGCCTTTTTAAAAGGCCGGAGAAAAAGGTCAAAGTGGTCCGGCTTGTTTTTGTTATCTAGAAAACCCCAGTCCAGCTTTGTCTGAAAGTAAACACTTTGTGATTTTTTTTTTTTTCTTTGTCATTCTGTGAGTCATTTGATCTGTAAGTGAAAATATAACAACAAATACCTTTTGGTCAAAAGGCTTTTCTGTTTTTTCTATCTTTCTCCGTCCAACTCTTTTCCGGGTAAAGCACTTTTATATCATGGAAACAGAAAGTGTTTATTTTTGGATGGTTGTTTAAATGTGGATACTGTTCATATATCAATGTCATGGCAGTGTAATCAGTGTTACTGTCTTATGCTATGTTGATTTAAAGCTAGAGTGCGGGTCATTTACATATAAATGAACGTCTGTTACAGTCAAGAGTTCACACTTTGCAGATCAAGACTACCGCCGCCAGGTAAAGCTCTATGTATTTAAGGAGTTGTGTAGTATCTGTGGTAACACTGCGCTCAGAACACCAGAAGAATGACGATTGTTCTCCCAGTGAAAGGTCTATTAACTCCACAACTGCTTTGTCACATGAGCAGTACAGGAAGTGCCGACAACCAACCTTGCTCACTCACCAGAGTTCCTCTGCAGCCGAGCGCTCTGATTGGCTCCTCTGTGATTGATTGATGTTTGCTCAGGTGTCAACATAAACCTGCAGAGCTCGTGTGAGTCAGAGGTGGTGATGTGAAACTGTCCCAGTATCAGTGGGTTGCTTGTTTGTTATTCCTCTGTCCTGGCAGCATGCTGCAGGTGACAACAGCTCAGATGAGAGTTATGACTTCCTTAAATATGCAAACTCCACCCCCCTCTCCTGTCTCTGCTCTCATATTCTCTCATGTGTCTCTTTTACTGCAGCGTAATATCTTTAAGTGAATAGGAAATGAGAAGGATTTTCAAAGCAAGAGAGGGATGACTGAACATTAGAGATGGGTATCGATACTAGTACGCTTATCGACACTGCTTATCGGTTCGGTTCTTTATCAATACTCTTATCTATTGTGAGAAAAAAGTCAATTAATTAAGAAAAGAATCAACATTGCTTTATTCTTCTTCTATTTAAACAAATAGGCTTTCTTCAGCAGCAATACAAGAAGTACCAACATCTTTAAAATACATTCACAGCTAAACAATTAAATAAGCGTTTCTTTTCATTTATTAGCCTATTCCTATGAGCAAACTCCATCCGGCATCGCTAACGTCACCTGGACGGCGGCACATCAATTGCATTCCTGCACATTTCTGTTCTGCTTGTTTCGCCAAATGTTTTGACAAATTGCTGGTATTTGTGACGAATAGTTATCAGCATCTACTGGAGTAAAACGTAGCCACAGTTTTGGATTATTTTTGTTCTCTCTGCCATGATGTGTTTTCTCACTCCGCCACTCATGCAAAGACAGACAAAGACAGACAAAGACACAGAGAGAGAGGAGGTTTGCAACGCTGCTGTTTTCCGCAGAGATCTCACTCCCTAACTTTCTAAAGTACCGATAGCAGAACCGTACTGAAAATACAACCAACGCAGCAGTAGTGTAAATGCAGAAAGTAGAGCGGTGAGTTCTCCAGCAGCCGGGCCTTGTTCCTTTATTGCCAGCTCGTCCAGCTCCCTGTGATGAACTCCTTGCTTACAGGCAGTAATGAGTGTGGCTGTCTGGAGAGCAGCTCTTTTTTTGCCAGGCTCTTATCTGCCACACTGTCCCTGACACTGGGGCCCACTTTGTCACTACTTTAGTGCCTAGTCGTCTTTCAACCGCCGCTGCTCTCCATCATCCTCCAGGTGTTTCTTTTTCTTTTTCTTGGCACTCTCTTTCAGGCAGTTAGATGGTGGGAATGTGATTATATCATCCATTTGTCAGCTTCAACAGACAGCTGAGCTGCTTTTTAAAGAGGTTGGGGGAATGTTGCATGTCCTGTTTTGCGGCCAAATGATTACCAATGTGCCAAAATGATTTCATCCAAATATTTCACACACTGCTGATTTGAGTTCTGATTATATCTGAGGGTC